>NW_026083103.1:0-74732 GCF_020184175.1 Aphis gossypii
ACAAGCGATTTCTCACTGACTTAAACTTGTAAAAATTCAACGAGCTATCCGATTTTCTTAAAAGAAATGGATGGCCATCGTTCATTGAATTATGTACTAAAATGAGAACAGAAGCTAAAAACGAGTTTGAATAAGAATTCTTGAAGCTTTTAATTAATAGTATTTTTGGAAAATGTATGGAGAATATTCGAACAAGAATATCTATAAAACTGGTTTCATTAAAAAAAAAGCTAATAAATTAATGGCAAAAACTAATTTTAAAGATAGAACTATATACTATAAGAATTTTATGGCTATTCATCAACATTAGGAAACTATTAAATTCGATAAGGCGACTTATGTAGGATCTGCAATTTTAGACGTTTCGAAAACTTTTATGTATGATTTTCATTTTAATGTAATGAAAAAGAAATATGGTAGAAAAATTAGTTCTTTATATTCGGATACAGATTCCTTGATATATACCATTTAAACAAAAAAATTTTTCGATGATTTAAAAAATGATTTATTGCCATATTTTGACACATCTAATTATCCTAAAGACCATTATTGCTTTAGTGAAATTCATAAAAGCCGACCAGGATTCTTCAAGGACGAACTTAAATTAATAATTCTTAAAGAATTCGTTTCATTGAGACCGAAATTATACTCTTATAAAACCATAGATAATACTGTAGAAAAAAAAGCAAAAGGTGTAAAAAAATATGTAATAAAAAACTATATGAAATTTATTGATTACATAGAGATATTAAATGTTTTTATCAACTATAGACCTATTGAGAAAAAACAATCTCACAGAAACATGTACTTTATTCAATCGAATAAACATGTTGTTCATTCAAAAACAATGAACAAGCTTGCTCTCAGTGCCAATGAAGATAAAAGATATATTATAATGAATGATGGGGTAAATACATTGGTGTATGGTCATTACAAACTCACAAAATAATTTAATAATAAACTTAATGATTCAACAATCAGTATAAACAGCGTTATTTAGCGGTATTATACAACATTCAACAGCTTTATTATTTTCATTGAATAAATTTACCACTAGGAGCGGTATTATACAACAGTATTATTATTTTTCATTGAATAAATTTATCACTAGATAGCTCATTCTGTTAATATCGATTGCGGATATATTAATTTTTTTTTAAATAGACTACGGAGTACTAGGAGAACATGTGAAATAATTAATTTTACTTGATAAAAAATATGTATATTTTTTTTATTATAAAAATGAATCATAAATTTAAAAAAATCTTTATTTTAAAATATCTGATGATGTAATTCATGAAATTTGACTCGAATCAAAACGTAGCTATTTAACAAACATTTTATTCCCAACTTTTTTTATAATACATTCAACAAGGAAGGTGTTTGGAAAATCAGTTAATTTAATTTCCTGCTCGTAAAAACCACCTAAGATTATATTGTCTGATTCATCTTTTTTAGTTGATAAGTTATTGGATTTGTCTGTAAAACTTTTGAAACTGTAAATATTTCCGTTGACCAATTTGGTGTATATCCTTTACTCAATATATGTTTATACTTGGATATTTTTACTTTGTCATTAACTTTTAATTTAAATGTATCATTAAATTGTGTATTAAATTTAATATTGTTTTTGTATCCCTTCGAGCTTCATTCGGTGTACATTTGATTGTTCTTTGTTTTGTGTTATTATAGTTATGTATAATTTTCGATATTGTATTATATGAATTTCATGTACCATTACACTTGCAAATTCTTTAGCACTTACAGCCGGGTGTTTTGTAGTTAGAACTTCTGAATTAATAAATAAAATATTCTTTTAAAAAAATTACTAGACTATAGTTTAGTATACATATAGTGAGTATGGATCATAAGTTAATGCATCTGCATATAAGTTGTTGTATAATTTTCTTCTTTTTTTTTTGTACTCATTTATGTAATTTTTATGATTTATGCATATTTTGACGTTTTTAGTACCTACTTGATTTATAAGCCATAAATTTTATTCAGACTAATATATAAGAATGGATTTTATATTTGTCTGTGTCAAAACCAAATTGTTCATATTATAAAAATAAATTATTATTGTTAACTGTTGTAACAATAATACATTCATTTTAAGATTTTCTGTACTATTTGCATACCTACTTAATTTAAAATATTTGAGACACTATTCTTAAAGTTTCTAAATTTGAATTAATAATAACTATCAAAGGAATGGTGTGAAATAATAATTTTACTGTTACTATTTACTACTTAACTTGATATTAGTCGTTAAATTCATTAATCTTATGTTAAGCTTTTTGGAGATATTTGTAATTGAACATTTCTTTAATAATCGTCTAAGAAGAATTAATGTTAATTAATTTTAGTTAATTAGTATAATCACTAATCACTTATGAGTCAGTAAGAAAAACATAGTCAAATATTGTTTTCTTTAATTTTATTTTATTTTGGTAGAATAATATTTATAAGCATCAAGGACGATTGTTTTAAATGTACTATTTAACGTTTTAATATTTTTCATTCCATACTTTATGAGTAAATACATACAAATATAATTAAATAATTAGCATACGAATGCATATTTTGAGGAATTTGTACTATTTTCAGAATAGAGCATTTAATTTTAATGAAATATGTATAGTTGGAATATTTGAATTAAATATTTCATAATAGTGTTATAAACTTTTTGAAACCTTAAAACCTTCTCTTCAATTATATGTAATGATATAATATACCTTGTAAGTATTTAAATATATTTGTTCTAGAAAAGTTGAGTTTTTTTTGCCATTTGTTTCTCTCCCAAACGCACTGAATAATAATTGAACATCTTTTGATATTATTTTAGGAATCACTGCCTTTATATTATCATTAATTTTTGCCATCCCTTTGACATTCAGAATCATAAAACATTTCTGAAAATTAAAAGGTAAACTTATAAAAACGAATTAATATTTACCATTTTTTTTACAAGTTCATTATCAATTTCTAACTATTTATCGAATTCTTGACAATGTTCCAATGTAGTTTTTGGCAAACTTACGATTGTGTGGTCCTTTAAAACAGAATCAACTTCTGTAGAACTATTATTTATTGATAGTAGTGATCTAGTTATTTTAGATTCTTCTTGGATTCGATACTCGATACTCCTTTTAAGCGACTCTAAATCAGATTTCGATACCGGCAAAACATTATCTGAAATAAAAAGTATCATGAATACATCACTATTTTTCAGAGACACTGAATGTAATTATATTCTAATTTATTTAAACCTGAACGACCACATGTTGGACAGTATTTTTTGTTCTGATTAACTATAACTGTAACAGGACATATAACATTATTAGATATTAAATAAATATAGTTATCTGGTAATAACATTGTAAAAAAAATTACTATTACAAATGTACAGCTTAACCAAAGGAACTACCAAATACTTATAGGTTTATATATATAATTGAGGCATTCTAAAGCAAAGTCAATCAACTTCGAAAAAAAAAAGATAATATTTGAAAAATATTCACTTTTCTAATCGAACCATGCTATTTTAAGCAATTTGAAAAACAAATTTAATTTATCTGAATTCCTCAGTTATAGGATTTACCTATGTTACCACAAGAACGGTCTCTTTTTTTCAACAATTTTTTCCAGTCGACTTTTTTTTCTGAGTAGAAACAGAAGACGATGACGAATCAGATGATGATGTATAAGACTGTGACAAATCTATATTTGTAATAACATAATAACAAAATATTATACATTTGATTTAATGTATACATATCAAATAATTCAATTGAAGAAACTACCTTGAAATAATGATGGTTGATTTTTGAAAGTTGCTGGAATGTCTTTTAAACTATTTTCAAGTTTATTCCCAGATAGATGTTTTGGATCAGACTCACATTCCGAACTGTCTTTGTCCTCAACCGCACTACTTAATACAACTTTATTAGAGAAGGCTTTATTCATTCGCCTGACACCTTGCTCATAATTTCTTAAAATGTAATAAAAGATTAGGTGGAAAACTAAAAAAAAAAAGAAACTTTTATAGAAGTGAAGAAATAAAATGTCTAGTTTTATATTTTTTATTTTTTGAATTTTTTCCAACTATGAAACTCAAATAAAAAAATATCATTCACAGCATTTTTATCATTTAAAATAGTTAAATAATTTATAATTAAATATTTAAATTAAAGATTAACTATATAATTAAATATAACTAGAGTTTGCTAATATGTTTTAGCATTTTAAATTTTAAATGTATTCTTTTGAATAATGCATGGTTATAAATAAAAGCTTATAGTTCATTAAATACTAATTTTATAAAGGTAGTTAAATACCGGCAGAGTACGATTGCGCATACAACGTTGCCAAATTTATTATTGTTTTTAAAATTTAAATACAGATACAAATACATTAATTCAGAAACTAAGAATGATACAATATTTAAAAAAAAAAAAACTATCATTAAATTTACTTAAATAAAACAAAATAAAAAAATGTAATAATCGAACATTTTTTTTTTAATTTTGAAGCCCTGATACCTATTTCCAACTATAGCCAAATAGGTACTTAAGTAAATTTTTTGGTGTTTTATTATTTAAATAATGTTTGTGTTCAATTTTCAGATTTTCGATTTTCCTTAATTCTTTCTTCGATTTTGGTTTAATAAAATTATTCGTTTGGAAAGGGTTAATAATAACTTTTTCTGCCTGAGTTTCCATAAGGGTAGTTAAAACAGCAAATATCGGTGAAAAACAGCATGTTTCCAGCCGGAAAACTTCTTTTATTGCTTCAATAGCATCAATTTCAAAGTTTATGTGTAGTATTTTAATTTTAAAAAATAGTGATTGTTTTTCGCGTATACTAATTAAATATTTCCATACATTAATATAATTATTTTTAAGTTTATCTACTATAATCTACTATAGTATCATACGGATTTACCATGGACCAATGGACCTATATATTTGGCAACGTTGCTTAAAAGTAAAAATAATATAGCGCGCGCAATCGTACGCTTAAAAAGGTACCGCTGATAAGGACCACGCGCAATCGTGTCGTGCCCTCAAATACTTATGTATACCATTCTAATTAAGTTAATTAAGGTCTTACTTACTAGCTTCTGAAATTATGCTGATGCCAAAGCCTTTCCAAGGTTCTTTATGGCAAGATAAAGTTTTGCTCATCTTATCAATTGTTGCATAATATTTTTTATCTGGATATTTACTGTGTAATAATCCATTCTCAACATATGTCCATGACAAGGGTATGAGATAAATGCAATCTTTACCGTCGGCTGTTTTTTCGTCAAATTTTATAACAGCATGTGTTGAGTTTTTCTTATAATCCATATCTGTAACCAACCATGGCATAGTTTATAATATATAAAAAAAAATGATAATATTAAAAGTAAATTAAGTTATAAAAAGTATATGTATACCTAATACATTCACTTTTGAATGTTTTCTTTACAACTTTTACTCTTCAACTTGTTGATTTTTTTTTTTTTTTTTGGTTATCTACAATATTAACGATATTATAATAATAATATAAATAAACATTTGAATTGAAGAGATTGAAATAATTTTAATTACAATAGCTGAGAAAATTCAATAAAAACTATTTTCTTAAACATTAAAAGTATAGTTAAATAGCTATAAAAAGAGTATAATAGTAATAATATAATGAATTGTGAAGTAATGTAACTGCATAACTCTGATTGCGATTTTCAAAAAGAACACATTTCTTTTTTATATCATCTATTAAAACAACTTTTTTATTTTTACACAATCCTCCCAACTTCATAATTCCAATTTTTGTTGAATTGCATGGATATTTGAAAACATCAATGACACTTGTGTACATAAACCCATGAAAAAAAAAATGTTGTTTTTTCTTTATTCTTACTATGCTAAAGACCTTGCCAGAATTCAATTTAACCCTTAACTGTATGATTTTTTTTATTTTTACCAAATTATTTTTTTTCTATGCATTATACCTCTGGGAAAATAAGGAAAAAATACTTTAAAAAATCATACTTCTTTTTTTCAACTTCAAAAGCTCAAACCTAAGTCTGGTTGCATGAATGCAACTATATGCGTCTGGCGTACACTATTGTACAGTGTACACCGTTATAGTATGTTTCAAACTAGAGTAGACAAGCATATAGCCAAAGTGCATGTTTAAATTATTCAATTATCTTAAATTTATCTACAAGCTACACTAATTTATAATACAAAAAAAAACCAAATAATATGAAAGTTAAAATTTTTTTATTTAGAAAAATAACAATAACATAAACTCAAGTGTTTTACTATATCAAAAACTTGAACATAAAAAAATTAATACCTATTTAGTGTAATGCTTATTATGTGTAGGTAATATAAAATAAAAAACAAAAACTACTTTTTTCCTATGAACATAACAATTCATATGCCTTGGAAAATTTTCATTGTAGTAATAAAATTTAAAAATAAAATGTTTCCTTTATGGTTTTTGTTATAATATTTAGAAACAAAACAGAAAAAAAAATGAAATTCAATACAGTTTGTTAGTTAGGTTAGGTTAGTAGTATGGAATTTTTTAAAACAGTTACTGTTTTTGGTAAAACATAAATGTTTGTTGCATTTTTTGCATTTAACAAAAGTAATTCCTTTACAACTGGGAAATTTCCACTTTTTCATAATTCATCCCAATTAGGCCAATGAGAAGACGCATCCAAACAAACCGCATGTGGAACTGTACTTATATTTATTTTTCTATCTGTAAGATTACTTACAGGTACTAAAGGTCTACCTCTTTTTGGAGTTATTGGTTTACCCTGCTTACATAATATCACAGCTAAGTCCTCTCTAAAATCAGCTAAACTCATAATATGTTTATTTCCATTTTCGGTTTGGATACGTTTATATAATATCCAAGAGTTAGTTACATCCAACATATGATAAAATAACTTCATATACCATTTTCTGGATTTGATACGTATTTTGTACCTCCCAATGTTAGCATCTAACAAATCAACACCGCCCATATGCTTATTGTAAACTTCTATTACATATGGACAAGTGATGTTTATTGATTTTTTTTCTTTTTTGAAAAAACGTTTTACTTGTGAGGTTGGATTTTTACCAGCATATGAGGATAATAATGTTACTAATTTATTGTCTTTCCACATAGTGGCTCCTATTTTTTGTTTTTGAATAACTGCTGTGCATTCAGCTATTTATCCTCTTTCTTTAGCAAACATAGTTTTATCAGATGGTAGGAGAGCATTTTTTAAGCGATTTCTCCTCACAGTTCCAACACTATGAATACCCATTTTTGTTAGATAAACCATCAAAGGTATAGAAGTGTAATAATTGTCATAGTACAGTTTGTAATTCAAATAATAAGGGATTACACCGGCCAGTCTAGCCACAAAATTTGAACTAGGTCCAAGATCAGGTTCATTATCTAACCGTAAAGAAGGATCATTCTCTTGACCATTGTAAATTTCTAAATTATAAGCAAATTCTGACACTCCTGATATAATATAAAGTTTATAACCCCATTTATGGGGTTTCATTGGAATGTATTGTTTTAAAAAATGTTTTGCCTTGGTAGCACACAACTGTTCATCGACAGACAATGTTTCTTCCAATGGCACAGACTGAAAACGTTTTTTTAATGTTTCTAAAATTGGAAGTATACGGTATAGGTGGTCATGTCCAGGTTGATTTACAAGAATGTTATTCTGGTTGTCGGAAAAATGAAAAAAATGTTTTATTTTTTTCAAACATATTTACTGTCATAGTACTTTTTATGATATAATTTCCTACATTTTCTGACCAATATTTTCTAATAGATGTATTTTGATGTACAGTTGTCATGATATAAATACCTAAGAATTTTTTTAAATCAACTTCATTTATTGCTAACGGTTTATGGACATCTTTTTGTATACTATAAATCAATGTTTCTTCACAAATGTGTCGAAGTAGATCATTAGTAAAGAAATAATTAAACAAGTCTAATGTTGATGTTAGAGATAAAATATCAACTGGTAGATCACAAATCTCTTTAAATTTCACACTGTCTGATGACAAGTCCATTGAATTTTTGCACCATTTAACAGATGTGATGGGAGTAAAAGTTGGTTTTCTTTTAGTAGAATGTCTATGAGAATTAGATTGGTTAGAACATGCAGGTGGTGTATCGTTGGATATAGATAAATCAATATTTGTATTGAGAACTTCTATATTAGTGTTACTTATGTCATTGTTTTAATCATTATTTAGTGGTAAATGAGGAACATTTATCAAAATAGTACTATCATCATTTTGAAACAGTTCCACATTTTCATCGAGAAAATAAATAATTGTGATCATTACTACTCTCAAAATCTTTTACTTTCTCATACCCACTAACTGTTCATCAAAATCTCCTAAATCCAGATCGTCTTCAGATTCGTCTGGAATATCAAACAAAATATCGTCGATTTCATGATCAGGCAAAATACTACTACTTTGAATACTATTACTATTCATAAATAGTATTTTAAAATTTAAACTTTTAAACCCAAATGTTTAAGAAAAAAGCAAATCAAACAAAAGAAACAAAATACATATTACGAAATAAAGAGTCGTGACTGTGTTTCAAATTTCAATGCAACGACCAACACGACTGATTATCACAGTAGTGAGTAGGTGATAAGAATTCAGAACGCGTATAGTTGCACCAATGCAACCATTAGTTTTTCGATCAATTTGACGTTGTAATTGGTACGAATAACCGAAACGACAATACTCTACCAAAGTAAACACATGTTACTAACCAAAATATTTATTTTGGCTATATGTGTACAACGAAATTGATAAGATAAAAACATGGCCTCACGATAATAATTTATACATCTGACTAATGATATTTGAACCATGTTTGTAAATCTAAAATTTACTAATAATGAAATATGTATCAACTAATTTATAGTAAACTACCCATAGAATATAATGGTAGGATTTATTATCACTTAATTTAAAAAATCCAGTTATTTATAAATGATTATATATTCGGTTGCACGAATGCAACTATAAGCCATAAAGGGTTTTAAAAATGTTGTTAGGTTTTGATGAATTTAACTCAATTTCACGTAAAATTACGCTTTTAATTTCTCCTTTAGTTTTATGTGTAATGTCAGGATTCATTATGAGCAACTTTTTCTTATATATACCATTCTTTTTAGTCTCTTCTGGATATGATTTCTGCTCAGACATTTTTCGAACTAACTGCTCAAGAGGTCGACTTCTTCCTCGAATTAACCTTTTAATCTTACCCAGAAAGTTTTCGAATGGAAATGCAGATATTGCTGACAAAACCATATTTTCATGTACAACATCATCGGCCAAATGTATTAAATTATGACTATTCATAATTTGGGAATCGGGACCGTAAAATGATGGAAGAAGTTCAAAAAACTTCCTCAACAATTCTCTTGCATAATTTACATATTCAATACACAATTCAAGGTCGTTTAATATTCTACATGCAACAACTAAAAGTAAAAAGTGCTTGTACATTTTTTTAGGTAAAATTTTAACTAGCACTAAAGCTCCACAGTAGTTTAAAAAAAACGGAATTGTGTTGCTTTCCAGTAATTAAATGTGGCTAAGTCTAATTTTTTTCTCTGGAATTCTTTAGGTATAAGTTTTACAAATACCTTTAAAGTTGAATTTAATTCTTGTATTTTGCATCGATGAAGTTTGCATTTACGGTTAACACGCAACTTAGTCCCGAGTAATTGTTGTAAAATCCACTTCATAATCCCAAGGTACAATAAATGCATAGAATCCAAAAAAACACATCTAACAGGGTCAAATTTTGGTAAATCTAGTAGCCAAGTTCTCCCATTTTTTGATTAGTAAAAACTAATCAAATGATACTCAGGTTGATGTTGCCTCGTAAAACTCTTTTTGGTACGTAATTTGGACTTAATGCTGGGATACAGTGATACACCCTTTTTTTATTAATGGTCTTGCCTCTAGTTTCACAACGTTCGCATGCGCAGAATCCTCCATGGCCTTAACATTTTTTGATATAAGATCTGGCTGGTGTGTCGCAAGACAATACAACAATTTCTATTTTAAAATGTCTTTGTCCAATAATTAAGCCATTTCGGATTAAAGTTATTGTTTCCTCAACAAAATCTTCTAAGAAATTATTTACATTTTGAGGTTTAGAATCTCCACTAAACACAGCCACTATAAATGGATTTGACTCATAATCATTGTGCAAAATAAGTCCTAGGATAGGCCAAAATTGATGGCTTGAACTATTATATAAGGGTAAGCCATCAATGTTGAATAGTATGCGTATTAGGGTGGTTCTTAGTTACATATGAAAAAAAAATATTAATACTTTTAATCTCGCACTCCCTCATTTTGTTTATTACCATAGGAAGTAATTTGGGTTAAATTTGGGTTAAATTTGGTCATGATCACTCAACCCCTTCACGTGCCCCAAAACTTTACATTTATCTAATGCTGACGATATTTTCACTGTCATAATTTCTTTTCTACCTCTTTGTTTTTTTGAAAAAGAACATGGCATTGGTAAAGCACTAGTTTAAAAAGATGAACCCGGTAAAACATAATTTCCGATAAAGTATTCATCATCTTGGTTTTCTTCACGATCTGTATTACAGGCCAACAAAATTTCTTCATCATTAAAGTCAGATTCTATAGAAAAAAAAATAGACAATATAGATAATTTATTACACCGAATATTTAATAATTTAATTAATAATTACATAAAACATAAAATTCACACTTCTAAGTTAGATGGCAACTTACTACCAATACTTTGATTGAAATCATTTCCAATCAAATATATCAGAGTACGATCTCTAAGTTCATATACTTGAGTCATCATGAAATATGTATTCATTTTGCTAATAAGAATTAATAGCACAATAGCTATATAAATTATCAATATAATAACAATAATGTAATTAATTAAACGAACGACACCGAGTTAACGCATATACTTATTTTATAGTGAATATTTTGTAAAATACGAGTCAATCTACGAGTTATCTTTCGTGTGGGTACAGTGACAAATACAATTGTTAATCAAGCAATTGTACTTTACAGTAAAATAAAATTTGATGTTATTTATCAAAATTGTATGAAGTATTGATAATTTTATTTCCAAAAATAAACCAGATAATTGAATGAAAACTACGTTGTATAGTATTTATTTTATTTTATTTTTATACAAGACATTTTATCATACCTCTAACCGTTCGTCAGATATAATAACCGTAATAATAAAATTATTACATCCAATATTTAATGTTTTTTACATATGTAGGCTAAGTGCTTTAGTTTTAAATTTAAGTTAAAAAAAAAACTGTAAAACTACCATCCTTGGCTATTTTTTTAACCCTTTTAGGGTACGTGAAGGGGGTGAGTGGTCATGACCAAATTTCACCTAAATTACTTTCTTTAAATTAGATAGTTCAAAAATAAGGACCACCCTAATGCGCATGCTATTTTCAGTATAGTCATCAGTCATAATACCTTTAAACCCTCTTCGATACCGAAATACACATGTTATTTGTATTCTTCGAACTTTACATTATAATTATGTTACCATTGGACTTCGTTTGTAACGAGCCAATTGCTGATTTTGGCAGATCACAATGATTTTCAGATCGAAATATCTGTAGTAAATTTTCAATTATTTTAACTGTCATGTTAGTTCTGAATTGTACAGCAAAGTTACGTAACTTTTCGCGTAAACTGGACACAATAGCCGTTATATTTTTATCAAAATGATTTTCACTGTTGTCCATGTGTGATGAATGCTGAGATGATGGTGAAGTGAGAGGAGACTCATAGTGTAGTAAGCTGGTATCTGGTGATATATTATACTAAAGAGACGAATCGAAGATATTTAATAAGTGATTTGAATAATTGTTGCTATCATGATTTCTGGTATTTGTATGCTGAGAAGGGCTTAATAAATTGTTACTGACACTATCAACAGAAACATCCATAGGCATTTTCAATGACAGATTGAAATTTTCAATTTCATGTTGTTCAAAGTTTGGCACATCACTTCTTGATGTTGATACTTCAGCCTCAGCACTTTGTTTTTGGCGATATTTTTTTAGTCGATAGTATGCAGCATTCATTTTTTTTCTTATACAATTAAAGATATCAATGAACCTATTGAAAACATTTAAATTTAAAAAGGGTATTTAAAATGATGTATGTTTTGGTTTATTAAAAATGTGTTAAGTCTGGTTTAATATAGGAACATACCTAATGTTTATTATTTTACTTAAAAAATAATTAATTATTACAATTTACAATTATATTACAAGTAGATTATTATTTTGGTCATATTAATCGAGTACCATAGGTATCTTATATTTTTAGGTTATGGTTATTTTTATTTTACTCAATTGTAATTTAATGTCAAATAGTGAAAATGAAAAAAACCTTTAACTAGAATTATAAGCTTGAAAATTGTCATTTGTTTTATTTTCAGTATAATTTTCTCAATATTTTAAACATTCTATTTCTCCTTGAAGAATAAATAAAAATAAAAATATTAGCAGTGACGGACTACACTCTTATTTTGAAGGAAGCAGTTATAATTGTTTGTATATACCCACCCTCACAGAGACAGTTGTCAGATATAAAACAACTACATTAAATGAAACAAACTGTTTGACAGCAACATTATTCCAAAAATGTTTAATAAAATGACTCAACTACCATAATTTAATTAAATGACGAGACTATCAAAGTTGGCCACATTAACCTGCCACTATATACAGATACATAATATTACCAAAATATAATACATAGAAGTACCTATAACCCTAGTCCCTACCTCTATGCCCTATGGTAACTACTAGGCATTCTACTAGCATCATGTATCTACATATTATTAAGTACTAATATTAAACTGATCAAAAAATACATTTAGACTTGAAACCATTTATATTTTAAATAATAATCAATGATAGGCACTACCTACCTTCAAAATTTCTATAATTATTAAGTACTCACAAATTAGAATTATGACTCAATTTTTCTAATTCGGTGAATTTTTTAAGAAATTAAAAAAACAACATTGAATTAGGTAATTTAATAACTGAACATTGTTATTACACATGTGATAGGTACCTTACAAATTATAGGTACTTTAACCATCATTTCACCAAAATTATCATGTTTGGTATTTGAGATCTATAGGTAACGAAATCTATATAAATGTATATAGTAGGTAGTTACAATTAACATAAATTATAAATAACTAATGACTAATGAGTAATAAGAAAAGAAGATAGGTACTTACCAAACAATGTATAAAACCGACTTAGCAACTAGGTGGCTGGGTTGTTGATATTTTTTATAATATAACATACAAATATTTATGACATAAGAAATTAATAAATTACTGATTAACAACAGCGGTTTTGTTACATTGAAAAGGATCTTTCTACGTCCGCCGAAGTTATCGGGGCGTATTTCATACTTAAATAATTATCTAAATTAAGATTGCTACTTGATAGATCGTCATCGCTTGTGGTTTCTCCAATCAATACTTGGTTAATCTTTTTGATATTTTCCCATCCTTTGTTCTTCGATATAACTTTATTGAATTTATCCAAAATCAATTTAGGTATTTCGCCATTGTATTCTTCGAGTTTAATCTGTATATTATTCACAATACCTACACTTTTCGATAGTAATACACCTAAAACATACACAATATATTTTAATATATAAAACATGTAAAACACATAAAAAAAATATTTGTTACCTCTTGTTTCTAGTTTTGTAATTGTGTCAGGTAAAAATCCAAAATTAGACACAATATACATCAGATTACTTTGTATCGATGGAATTTTAAAAAGTCTTTTAGCAGCTCACACACATTCAGATTCTTCTTCGAATTCTTCAATTATAGATTTTAAGTCATTGAAATGTGTACAATAGTATTTAACTGCATTAATTCATGTACCCCAACGTGTAAGTATCGGTCTAGGTGGATAAGGCAATTCTGGATATTTTTCTTTCAGAACTGCGATTCTCTTAGGACATTTTAAAAATGTCTTTTTCATTTCAGAAATTAACTGGTCTACATTTTTATTATATGCTCATACTTCTTCACAGACGTTATGACATGCATGAGCCAAACAAGTTAAATAAATAATATTTGGATACAAAGTTTGAATTGAACTACCCGCTTTCTTCATATAAGGAGCCGCGTCAGATATAAAAAGCAAAATATTGAATTTTACATTAGTTGGCCACAATATATGAATTGCTTTGTCAAATAGCTGTGTAATTGTACTACTATTTACCTTATCTAAATAGTCAGTGTGAAGAAGATACAAATTTTCAGGACTTTCTGGTTGTAGAATTCCAACTATTATGTTAGCCACGTTTAGGGCGTTCTGAATCTGTGGTTTCGTCAATACACACCCATATTTTATGTTCACCTACAGCGTCACGAATTTTCGACAAAACCTCTTCATAGCATTTATCAAAGTAACCTTTTTGTAATGTCGATTTGCATGGAATATTTTTTGTAGCAATATTTTGATAAAAAAGATCTAAAAACGTCATTATTCAATTTATTCATAGGGATATTTGCCGCAACCAACATGTTACACAAATCATAATTGAAATCTGACTTAATAGTATTATTATTAATGAAAGGTTAAATTTTTTTATTATTTTCAATTTTTGAAAGCGCATTTTTGTGTTTATCTCTTCCGATATGTTGCTAAATATGGAATTTTTTCTCACTTGACACTTTGACGTCATAAATTTTACAATATAAAATTAATCCATCGGTTGAAAAAATATTTTCACCGAATTCTGAAACATATTTTTTCAACTTAGAATTGTGATTTTGTTTAACTTTTGGCATAATTAAAAAATAGAATAAAATAAACGCGTGGAAAAATTATTGAACAACAATTATTGCGATCGACAAATGCGGACGGACTGACAAACAATCTTGAATCCACGCATTACGAACATATCTAAGTCTTTAAATAGGTGTACGGGTAATTTTATAGCCATACCAAATAATCGATAAGAACATATCGATAAATATTGAGAAGAATAAAACCCATTTTTAGCGATAATACGTAAGCTGTGTAAAAAATTATAAAATCAACTGAAAAATTAAACAAAAAAAAGGCATTTATAAGTACAAATGGCAAAAAAAGGCAAAAACGCATTTATAAGTAAAAAGGCAAAAAAGCAAAATAAAAAAAAAGATCTATCGTCTAAGAAATTAAATGAAACTCATTTTTGTATAAAAATTATTTATCTATTACGACAAATAAAAGAAAGGCATTTACCTTCAAATCCGAACCCTAGTTATCACCGTTGCGTAACGCGTCGTTTGAGTGGTTTGCTTTGTTAACTGTACAATATTATCAATATTATAAATCGATAGATCGATCGTTATTCTGTAATCTGTTGTAATATATTTATTTTGTGACGGATATGTGGTCATATTAATACTACAGAAATTTATTTTCGTAATTATTTATATAAAGTAACAGTAAGACGGTCAAGTGATAAATGATAATATGCAATTTATCAATAATATGGTGTAATTACTACTTTAATAAATTTGGATTTTGACTTTTGACTAGGGTAATTTTTTGTGAGCTGTGACAACATACATTCAAAAAAGGATTGTATTCTATTGACAAGCATAAGCATAGCATAATATAGTTTTGCACGAATGCTTGTAGGCTACAAAGTACAAGCGATATATTTTTTATACTGCTTTGAATGCGCAATTTAGCTTTATAAACTGTAGAATGACGGGAAAAATAGACTCAGTGGTGCTACTTGTCGAAAAAATCTATAGAAATACACTTGTTATTGCAACGTGCTCTGATACTTATATTAAATATAACATATAAATCACTACATACCGTAGCCAACAAAAACCAAAACACTAGGGGCATTACAAACATCCCTATAATTACATTAGGGGTGAGCAGGTGAACAGCCAAGCAAGTGATGATCGAGTATAGATCAATACTTTGGGACCTAAAATGAAAGGTAAAAACTAATCAAAAAGTATCATCACACGTATGCTTTCTATCCCCTAGAATATAATGACTATATGATTGCTGCCCGGAGACATGTAATGGATATATCACCACCCGGTAGAATATACTAGGTACGTAATTACTCACCCGGTAGAATATTATAGACATATAATTGACGCACGACGTCGCGCGGATGACGCAAGGCGTGGGTAGAAGCGGATGCACGTGCAGATGACCATCAGGGACCTGAAGGTACCGCGGGGGTCCCTGGATGATATATAAGGGGGCCCAGAATAGGCACATTTCAGACGTGATCCACCAGAGTTAGAGCAAGCACCTTCACGTCACTTAGTTTAATATTGATGTCTCCTGGACTTAGAATATTTTTCCAATAAAAAATACTTAGAAAATATTTCATCTACGTTCACATTTATTTCAAATCCACATCAGTACGGTTGCTCATACGTGACACGTTACATTATTTATTATTCAGTATATCTCAATGAAGCAGTTAAATAATATACAAATAACATATTATATTATGTATAGATTATAAATATTAAATTTAATTAAAAGTACATTTATAGATTTCTTCTTTTTCTTGGTTTCGGCCTTTAAGACCATACCGCTAAATACAAATCTTGCCATCTGTCCCTATCCTCTGCAGCTTCTCCATCTGATTCCTGGATCTATCATTTTTAAGTCCTTTTTAACACAGTCTTCCCACCTCAGTCTGGGTCTTCCTAGAGGTCTTTTACTTATTGGTTCATTCTCTATTACCTGTCTAACTAGGGATCCTTGCTTACGCCAGGCATGCCCCCCCCAACTGAGTCTTCTTTTTGTGATCTCCTTAACTATGTCAGGTCTCTGAAACTGTCTTTTGAGTTCATCATTATGTAACTTTCTCCATTCATTTGTTTCACTGTCAAAGACCGGTCCATAAATTTTTCTTAAAACTTTCCTCTCGAAAACCCCTAGTCTCTGTTCTTCAGCTTTCCTCAATGCCCACGTCTCAGAGCCATACAGGACAATAGGTCGTAATAATGTCATATACATTTTTATTTTTAAATTTTTAGAGAGTGTCCTCGATTTTAGTATTTTTTCTAATCCATAATATCCCTTGTTAGTTAATTGTATTCTTGACGACACCTCTGTCTTAAGTTCATTATCTTGGGCGATAATCGATCCTAGATATTTGAATTGTGATACTTTCTTAAATTTATGTCCTTTTAGCTCAATATGTTGTTCTAGTCTATAATTTCTGTTACTTCGACTGACAACCAAATATTCTGTCTTATCATCATTAATAGTTAAGCCTACTTTCTCCGCGGTCTTTATAAGTTTCTTTCCCAGACTTTTTATCACCTCAATATTATCTCCTAAGAGAGCAATATCGTCTGCATATGCTATGAACCCAAATTTTATCTGACCTAGCTCAATTCCTCCCGAGATGTTCATTTCTCGAACTATTTTTTCCAGTACCAAGTTAAACATCACTGGAGATAATGCATCGCCTTGTCGGAGACCTGTTGTCACTCCCACGAGCTTTGATATTGTGTTTGCTATCTTGACTTTTATATCTGTCTGGCTGATGGTAGCTCCAATGAGGTTTACGATTTTACTTGGAAATCTGAATTCTTTGAGTATATTTACTAGGCTTTCCCTATGAATAGAATCATGAGCTTTTTTAAAGTCCACAAACAATATGTGTACATCCTTGTTATATTCCCAGCTTTTTTGGAGGATCTGTCTTATAACGAAAATCTGATCTGTTGTGGATCTATTGGGCCTAAATCCTCCCTGGTAGTCACCTAGTAAATTCTCTGCTATAAGTCTTACTCTATCCAGTATACAATATGCTAGAACTTTGTACGTTGTATCTTGTAATGCTATACCCCTATAATTACTACACTCTTGTGGATCATTTTTTTTATGAATAGGGCAGATTAATGCGGTGCCCCAGTCTTTAGGAAGTCTTTCTTCATGCCAAACGCTCTCTATAATACTATGTATTTTATTTATCGTTAATTCATCTAGGTTTTTTAGCACTTCTCCTTGGATTCCGTCCTCTCCAGGAGTTTTATAGTTTTTTAGCCTGGTGAGTTGCTGTAATATTTCATCTCTGCTTGGAGGAGGGCATTCAGTGTCATTAGGTTCCGTTGGCATCCATGCAAATGTCTCCGCTAGGTTTTCACAGTTAAGTGGTCGTTCAAAATAGTGTTTCCATTTTTCAAGTATTTTGTCCTGTTCTGTCACTAGATAACCATCGTCATTTTTTAAGAACTTATTATGTTTTTTGTATTTTCCATTAATTGAATTTATCTTTTGGTATAGTTGTCTAGTCTTATTTCCTCTATGATCAAACTCGGCTTCTTCGTTTTCTTCAAGAACCACTTCTTTTAATTGTTTATCCAATTTCTCGTAAATTTTCTTGGTTGTGGGGTCTTAATTATGAGCATGTAACTGTACTAAACTATTTAAAAGGCATTGCATGTAATTTTTAATTTTAAAAAATCTTTTATATGTATATTTTATTTAAAAAATAATGTTAATAGTGTACTGTGTTGAAATCGAAATAACGTTTAATGTCAAATATTTTACGGATCGCGATATTAAAGCAATATTACGTTATCTTATTGTTATTATTATTGTATATTTTATTATCTGAATCTGAATCTTTGCACGGTCGGGTCAGCGACCTAAGTTGTATGTTGACCGTTTGTAAATAATGACGTTATAATATTATATCAATTATTATATTTATTATATTTATAATTAATTATTCAGTTATTAAGTAGATATTTATGTTTTACACCAATAAATTATACTTTTACCTAAGTACGAGTCATTAGTAATTTAATACAAGCCCCCCTTTAGCCCCTTTTAAATAAAAAAATATAAATATGAATTAAGGGATATTACTGGAGATATTTTGAATATAGGATATTTTTAATTGTGATATTTGTAACGGGGATATTTTAAACGAGGGATATTTTGAGGGTGCACCTAATGAAATCACTAAATTCAGAAAAACACTGAAAACAGTGACAACTGAAATGTCTATACCTATTTATAACAATTAATAATTAATAACTCTTATCGATGCCGTATTGCTGTAAATTGTAATATAAACGAGTTGCAGTGAAATCCGTTGCTATTTTTAGAAATATTATCCATCAGTTTATTGATATTATGTGGAAATCCGATGAGCGGTAATGCGATAAGGGACAATGGTGAATCCGACAGTGGTGGACTAGTAAAAACCCGACATTTTGTGAGTTTCTCGTTACCATGTTAATGTGTTAAAGCAGTTTTCGA
The DNA here is from genome assembly GCF_020184175.1 of Aphis gossypii. Lineage (NCBI taxonomy): Eukaryota > Metazoa > Arthropoda > Insecta > Hemiptera > Aphididae > Aphis > Aphis gossypii. The sequence goes on from NW_026083103.1 coordinate 19,400, forward strand.
CTTTTCGTATATTTTACACAGTTTTATTGATTATGAATAATTAGCGCACTTATAAATCTGGGGCCACAAAAAAGGCTGAAAAAGGAAAAGAGAACTACTAGCCATTAAGTCATCTCCTTTTCAAAAAAAACTATGCTTTACCAAATTGGATCGTATTGAAGTTACCGACAATAATACTAAAAGTAAGTTTTTCTCGTGTATTAATGTATTATGTCCATATTCTAAGTTTTTACTTGAAAACGTGTTTTTCGCAGTACACATTTTTAAATTTTATTTAAGATTTATAGATTATATAAATGCATTTAAATTTAGTTGAGTTTTTCATAATTGCACTCTATTAGGTTTATAGATAACTTATTAACAATGTATAGACAACTTTTTGAATTTTTTGCTTTGATAAAAAATCGTAATTAAGATGTGAATACTATTTAAAAAGTATAGAATCATTTTGATAAAATTACAGTTATAATAGTTATATCATCTACTTTAACAACTATTTTGGATTGTAAAAGAATAAAATAAAAAGGTGAGAATTTTCTCCGGAATTTTCACTCTTAAATTGAACATTAGAAAATTAAAATTGTTTCTTATATTATTTTTTTTTATATAAACCAAAAAAAATATTAATTTGGATACCATGATATATGTATTTATTTTCATAGTGAACTTAATAAATTATAATTTTTTCAGTTTTAAAATTCAAGATCCATTATGATGTACCAACTTTTTGCACAACAGTCATTAGTTCTTTAAATCCAAACTTAATCTTTTCCACCAATTTTGGTACCATAATTGATTATTTTAGATACTGAAACTGTTGAAATGACCATATCAGTTATGAATGAGAATGAAAATGCGGAAAATGGTAAATAAATCATTTCTAACTATATATTTCTTTAAATATTTTAAATAAACATGTTGATAGGTACTGCAATTTTTGAAAAGCCTTTTATGGATGTAGATGATTATCATTAAAATAATGGTTAGTTTTATTTTGGTCCTATCATAATTGATAACTTTTGTGTCAAATTTCAATATTTTATTTATTTATATAATATATATTTTTTTTGTTAGATAATGGCAACTTGATTAATTTATTTGATAATGATCCTACTCAAATTTATATTATCACTAATTTAACATTTGAAATTACTTCTAAAATATCAGAACTGGGACCTTGTCAGCCTAAACCTTATTAACTATCCGATGGAAATTATCACCAAATGATGGTCATAGGTTTCTACAAAGTTCATAATCCAAATCTAATATTGTAGTATTATATTAATTTGTGAGCTTTCAGCCTTTTTAGGGGCTTACTGACCACCCATCATATCAGGGGAACACTTATGTGATGACCCATAGACCGTACCGCGTGGTGTCTTGTGGACACATCGGTAGAGTCTATGGGCTTTAAACAAACTTAACGTTGAAATAACAAAAAATAAAATAATAATATTAAGTATAGAGAAACCTTATGAAATAATAAGAGAAAGTTAGGGTAATAGATATAAATATATATTGTACATGAGATACTCAACATGAGAATAAATAATTTTAACAATAAAAATAATTTAAAAATGGAGCAATATTAAATGGCAAAAATGGCAATACAGATATCTATATCTATACTACTATATAAAATAGAACCCCCTTTTTTGTATGTACGCGCATAACTCAACAATGCCTGGACCGATTTCGCTCATTCTTTTTTTGTTTGGGTCGTAATTGCCAGGAGAAGGTTCTTACGGACGAAAAATTTGAGAAAGTTATCGGGTTAGAGAAATAAGACGAGGTGGTGATGAAATTACAGAAGCGCCATCTAACCAGCAAATAGTCAACTAAATTATTTTTGGTAGTCAATGGCAACCATTTAAATAAAATAAATCATTTATTTAAAATGTTTTTAAAAATGCATGCAAATAGACATACAAACTTAAATCGTTGTCATAGTAAAAAAAGAAATTAATATAATCTATATATATAAATCTATATATATAAAAATGCAGCAAAAATGTATAAAAATTCATCAATTGAGAACAGCTGAACCGATTTCACTAATTATTTTTTAGTTGTATTTGTTATTGTCTAGAGAAAGTTTTTACGAAAGAAAATTTTTAAAAAGTCAACCGAATAAGTAGAAAAAGTGCAAAATCTATTCATTGATGTCTGGGATTTGAACTCGATACCATTGTCTTTATTTACTCTATGGTAGACGTAGACATCTAAACATCAGTTCGATGTACAATCAATATAATCTATGGTTTCTTTAGTTATTTTAGTTTGGAAATTTGAAATTTGTTAAGTGAATTTTTTTTTAGCTCACAATAATCTATCTATCTTCTATCTTTATATATATAAAAATAGAGACAAAAATGTATAACATTTCATCAATTGAGAACGGCTGGATCGATTTCGCTCATTCTTATTTTGTTTGGGTCGTGATTTCCAGGAAAAGGTTCTTATGTAAGAAAAAGTTAAGAAAATTGCACGGAAAATTAATAAAAATACAATGAAAAATAAAAAATACCGATGACTACTATTACTATTATTATTATTATTATTACTATTTTATGGTAACAATTTTTTTGTTATTATTATTTATTTTCCCCATTTTTGTAACATTTTTCACTGATAATTCACTCCTATTGGTCGCAAGAGAAGGTGCTTATGTAGTACAATTTTAGGAAAACCCACCAGAAAACTTCGGAATCTGGATGTAAAAAAAAAACAACAACTATCACTGCAGTCCAGCAAGAAAATAAACTATATTAAGGTCGCTATTGATTATGATTGAATATAATAATTATAGACCTGTTGTTATATTTTGTTAAAACCATAACAACAAAAATAAGAATTAGCAAAATAAGTCAATGTCTACAGTAAATTTCAAATTCACAGCAATAAACTAACATAACAAGTTATACCAAGTTTTATTGTTTTACCAACAAGCAACAATATAAAAACCACGAGATGGCACATTATTGTATTTTACCCACCGTAGTAAAATAAAAAAATGATATAACTTTGAAACTTAAGTGTTAGAAATTATAAGCTTACGTACACATCTCACGGGGTCCGCAATCCACCACGTGTGGATTGCCTACATGATAATATACTGCTCTCATAATCATAAGAGAGTCTCACGGCAACGGCAAGCAGAATGACTATAATATTATGACTTGAGTAACTCACTGACTGATAAACGTAGAGCCTGAACAATGATAGATCAATGCTTACAATTTACACGATTCATTCGTAAAATCGTATCACAAATTTAGTGTGTAATAAGAAAGCATTTTACAAAATTCGCATATTAAAGTGGTGCTTTCACAAGATTTTTGAGAATCAAAACAGTCAATGGAAATGTCTAAGTTTTGAACACCGTTAAACCGAATAGTAAATAACAAATTAATCAAAATTTGAATCATATTATATAGAATTTGCATTTTTAACGGGCAACGAAGTGCACGGGGTCAGCTAGTAATATATAAAGCATTACAAGAATACATAATATAGTTATCACATGGCAAATGTATAAAATATATAAGTATACAGTTTTTATTAAATGACAAATTGATGAAAATACATATGACAAAATAATAAGTTAGAAAGAAAGAAAGAAAGAAATGAAATAAATAAATATGTATTTGAAAAGGCAGTGGATTGGGGGGATAAATGAAGATAGAATAATACTAATATGGGCTGCAGCTCCGAAAATCGGTTACCGAGCTTATTATATTAACTACAGAGAAATGGGAATAATATTTAATATTAAATAAATATTAAAACAGACCCACGGCTCCGTGAGAACGGTTACCGGGGTATAGAGATTTAGAAAAAAGAGAAATGAGATATAAGAAAACGGCATGGTTAAGTGGATAGACATTATTTTTTATAATATATTATATATTAAGAAAGACCCACGGCTCCGGGAGAACGATTACCGGGGTATAGAGATTTAGAAACAAGAGAAATGAGATATAAGAAAAACGGTATGGTAAAGTGGATAGACATTAAAAAAGGGGGGGTTTTTTTGGGAAAATTGATACGTTACGACGACTGAAGGCTTGAGATGTTGATGACGATCTCGATGTGATGGAGAACCGTTGTGAATGTGGTGGCTTCGCCCGCCACGGGCCTGCAGATGTAGTTAGCCCATCATGTTGTAACGGACAAAACGTTAAACAAAATGATAGAGAAAAAGATATTTAGAAAGAAAAAACGTTGATCAACCACGTGGGTGAAACAATAAATGAATTTTTGAAAGCGGTGTCCAAGAGTAGTGAGTAGTGACCAAGTGGACGTTTTTTGACAAAATGCGCAGAGACGGAGATCGTGATGGACGTAGTCGGTGAATTTTGATGTCTTGCAGTGTCGTCTTGAGGTGGGAACATACAATAATTTGGGTGTCCAGGTATGCCCTGCTGACGCATACCAACGACGGTGGTGGAGTCAGACAGACAGCGAAAACCGAACACTGGGTAGGAGAGCGGGGAAACATTATTACATAACCGTTAGGATGTTGTTTATAATTACGCATGGAGATAAGGAAATGGCCTAAAATTCTGTGAAGTTACAAATTGTATAATATTTTCTGGACATGGTAAAGAAAAACCAAATAAATCATGGGTCAAGGAAGGTTTCCGAAATTGGTCTTATTGTACACAAAGTAACAAGCCATGAAACATCGTCATCACACATTTACTCTTCACTAAAATTAAAATTAAGACAATCTTCATTACCATTAATTTCCAGTCTTACAATAAAAAGAAAAGAACAAGTTATTGCTAATAGAGAAATTGTAAAACAATTGATTGACACAACATTATACATAGGTCGACATAACTTGGAATTCAGAGGACATCTAGAAAATTGGCGCAATAGTTTAAGGGGAAACTTTAAAGATTTATGTTCTTTACTGTCAAAAAATTCACCTATCATGGCAAATTACATGGGTCAAATTGAAGGAATGGCCAAAAATAAAAAGCCACAGTTTTTTTTTATTTCTTGGTGCCGACAAAATGATCTAATTAATTCAATTTCATATTACATAAAATTAAAAATAACAAACAATATTAAAGAAACTAAGTTTATTAGCATAGCAATAGTTTCTACTTTTGACGTCTCCCACAAAGAACAGGTATCTTTTATAGTAAGATACATTGATGGTGATACATGTAAAATTCAAGAAAGGTTAATAGGATTAAGAGACACTCCCAGGCCCGGATTGAACCGGCGAGCTACCGAGAAAATCTCGGTGGGCTGCGTAAAATTTGGGACGTTATTATTTTTGGACAAAAGTATTCTAGATAGTGATATAGTAAAATATAGATCCAAATACACGGTTAAAACAATAATTGCGTCAGCTGTATAAATGTATAATACTGATGTATAGTGTATGGGTTATTTGATTCTCAAGAATAAAATTGTCAATCGATAATACAGCGTATTATAGTCAGGAGAATGAAAAGTGGCCGCTGATGCGAACGCCCCCGGTGGCAAATTTCTGTAATTGGTTTCCAAACTAATGTGAAAAAAACGCGAGTATTTTGAATTATTAAATGCAATGTATTTACATATTTTCATAAAAATATAATGATTATGTCATTTAATAAAAATTCATTACAATGTATGTACAAGTCGTATAAAATACAAATTATTAAAAATATTTACAAAATAATAATATAGAATATGTACATAATTTAAACAATTTAAACTAACATTCTTCATTAACTATGTCGTCGTCATTTTCTTCATCGCCCCAATCGCTGTCGTCCTCTTCTAATGTGATGATAATTGGCTCCAATGAGATATCCCTCAATATTTCCTTTTCGTTGTCTTCATTCTGAATTTTTTCCGCTTGTTCAACACACTTTTCCCAGTCATTTTGTGTCACTGCATCAATAGCCGCGTGCGCCAATTTTTCGACATCTGCCATCTTGAAAGTATTGTTATTTTTGGCTACCTCCGCTTAACCCGTGCCCTAATCAATTCAATAGGGTTGTACTGACAATGGTAGGGAGGTAACCTTATGACTTCGTGACCCATTTGAAGTGCTATCTCGTCCAGCTCGTACCGTTTATACTTTGGAATCAGTTTTTTTACTCGCTCACGTAATTCGGACAGCCGTTCTTGTGGTGAAAAATCAACATTTTTATGTTTCAGCCACTCTTCAACAACGGCTTTCCGGCTATTGCTTTTGGGAAAATTGTCCATCAGCATTGAGTGGTACGACGCATTGTCCATGACGATGACTGACGGCTCTTCCGAGGTGGTTCAACATTGAAATAAAACCAATTTTTAAATACATCAGCATTCATAGAAGTATGGTAGTCGCTTTCAAAGTTGCTAACATTAGCTCGAAAAATTAATTTTGAATCGTTAACAAAACCATACTTCGCAGATCCAGCGTGACAAATAATGAGACGTCCTCCTTAGCCCGTAGGAACTTTTAGTCCAGCGGTCTCTTCAGAATTTTGCCATATGCGTGATCTGTTGTTGTGGTTTTGGTTAATCCACGTTTCATCTAAATACACGATAGGACGGGTATCTTTTTGTTCGCGGAGTGTGCATATTTTTCTTAAAAAAGTACAACGTAGTGCAACTATGTCGTTTCTTTCCATAAGGAATTTCCGACCATCGTTGCACTTTTTAAAAGAAAATTTCAAATTTTTTAATAGCGAACGCATCGACCACACAGATCCTTCCCAAGCGCACTTTTTCCTCACTTCGGTTAAAATTGTGAAAGCTGTAGGGTACTCACCCCTGTCATAAAATGTATAGACCATTTCTCCGTACAATGTCAGCATCAAAATCGTCCAACTCGGTTAATGGTTTTGAACGTCTATATGTTTTCCACAGAGACTTGAACGTAGGGCCTTGTACTTGTACTGCATCTTCGAATGTTAAACCATCTTTGCCTACCTTGCATATGTGTCTCATAGTTCTCTCAAATAAAACACAAGCTTCAGCAGTGACTTTGAGAGACTGTGCAAACATCGACGGAAGAATTATATCTTGTTTAGATAGGTATTTTATAAATTTATAAACATTAAAAACCATTTTTTTTGTTTGACTCCGGGTATCACTACCATTTTTACTAGCCATTATATTTAAAAAATATTTAACTGAAAACAATAATAACTAATAAACAAAATGATGTAATTTAGTTTCCGAAGGCCAATATAACACGACACAACACTTAACACGTGGTATAATCTTTGCTGAATGACAAATATCAGAACAGGGAAGCAAACGTTGTGTATACAATACACATTCTTTTTTTATATATAATAATATATATAATACATTATACTATATTATATGGTATGTGGTGTGTAGGGAGGAGACCCCACCATATAATAAAACTACAATAACCGAGGATAAATAGGGAAAAAAAGGTCTATAAAACAAAAACCGCCCGTACAGCTAGCTGGTTCACGGTGAACCGGTCTGACGATGTATACCTATCGCGCTCCTCGATTTTCATTATGAGAACCCCTGTTTTTAGCAAAAAAAATCGTTGCTATCATATTAGCCAGCGGCCACTTTTCATTCTCCCGACTATAGTATGTACCAAGTAAATAATAGTTGTGTGCTACGTCCTGCCAGCATGTTTATAAAAATAAATATAATTCCAATTGATCGTATTATTGTGGGTTTTCCCACTATTATCGTAATATCGTCCAACGACCAACGGGCAACAATTCATGGAACTCACACATACTACGTACTCTTCTACACAACACACAAGTTTACATTTTACATTATTATTACTTATTGACTTATTAATAATTTGAAATAACTTGATACATGATAATTTACTTTTTTTTTCATCGACTACACACTACACAGTCCTGAATCAACAAGATTACATGTTTTTATGTTTATTGTGGTTTAATGCGTCTTAACATCAAAATATTTTGTTCGCCGTACTACATATATACTAATATACGACTATACTAGTATAGGTAATATAGGTACGCACTATAATATTTTTTATTTTGTGCAATTTGTGCAATATTCTCATTTACGTATTTGCAATAATTGCATTTAAAAAGTAGTTAAGACTTAAGACTGCGCTTGTCATGGATAAAGAAAAAAGAAAAAAGAAATTAAAAGGTGGGGCTGAAAAGTTACGAATGAAACGGCATGCTGAACTAAAAGCTGCAGGGAGTGATCCCAAACAAACAAAAATATCATTTCTTAGACCTCCCCAAAAAAGTAAGTTTATTTAGTTAATTATTAATATGATTAATAAACTAAGTCAATTAATTTATTATTTTAAATATTTCATCCTTTATATTTATTTAAATAAATGCATAATATAGTAGCCAGTAGGTTTAGTAAATAGTTTTTATTTATTATTTATAAAATTATAATAATTTATTATATTTTTTTCAAAATACAGTTAATGAAAGCATGATTTCATCTTCATCTTCAGATTGCAATGAAAAATCAAAAATTATTGAGTTAAAGTCTCAAAATGCACAGATTCCTCAAATTCAAGAATCTTTTTTACCCACGGTTCGTATTTCGTATAAATACATTTAATTACATTTTTTGTTTTAGTAATGTAACTTACCTAATATTTTGTATTTATTTACTAAGGAATCAAAACTAGATAATTTATCAAAATCAATTTTACAGGAATGTCAGGAAATAGAAAGTAGACAATTGGTAGATGATGAAATGGAATATGTACCCACTGGTAACTTGCCATTACTTGATAACTCATCGGTACAGTATAATGGTATTAATTAATTTAATATTTTATTTTGTTCCTTAATTTTAAGAAAATTAGTCTTTCAAATTGCTCTTACACTGAACAATTTATGTTGGGAGAACTTAACTTAGGACTTTATTGTTCTGTTTTAGATTACTGACATAGATAATGAAATAGTTGTTTCAACAGAAATAATTGATATTAATATTTTTAAGAAACCTGAAAGTAAAAACCCTCTCAACTTTTTTAAATCTCATCCTATACAACCGTTTGAAAATATTTTATTCAACCCAAATAAAGTATACTACCGTGTACACAACAATGTCGCATTTCAGAGAGAGTGGTTAAGTTACTGTAAAGAAAATTAATACATTGTTTTGTTCTTTCTGTTTAGCTTTTGGAAAAGAAGACAACCGCTTCACAGTAGGATGTTCCGCACTTTCAAGTACTAACCCATATACTCCAATTAAAGAACATGAAAAATCCGTTAGTCATCAAAATAGTAGTGAAGCTTTTTTACTTTTTATAAGCTCCAATGATATCCGATCAAGACTTGATACTGTCAGACGATTTGAAAATGAAAGAAGAAACAGTTTTGCAAAGACTTATTGATACAATCAAATTAATTGGAAAACGTGGACTCAGTTACTTTGGCGCAAAAAATGCAGAAGCTGCTTATACTTTAAATGATTTATCACTAGACCATGGAAATGTCTTAGAAGTTATATTATTATTAGCAAAATATGACCCATTGTTAAAAGAACATGTAGACAAGGCAGTTATGCAAAGTCAGAAGTTGTATGAATCCAGAAAAGACGCTGTACATGCTGGACGTCCTGGTAAATTTGTTACATGAAAAATAATAAAATAATAAATACATTGTCAGACAAAACATTAAAAACTAAAGATTGAGTACCCAAATTCAGTGTCAGATTAATCTACAAGCAAATTAAGCACTGCTTAAGGCACTGAAAAAAATTCAGCAAATAATATTTTAGAACGAAGTAATGAATAAATTGATTTTTCAATGATGTGTGTTTTATTTTTTATTTTTTGTTTTTTTTTTTTGTATTTGTGTCTGTGTACAGCATAACTTATCGAAATAATGCTTAATTTTCAAACTTCGAGGGGTGGTTTCCGATGGCAAAGTAAATATCCTTGGTGCATTATAATGTTCAAAAGTAAGAATCTTCCAACAGTTTTCAAAAAAATCGAGAAAAACAAAAAAAAAGTAACAGAAAAACAAGATTACGCAAAAACAGTTTTAGACTAAATCGATTTTTTTTTTATATAGCTGCAACTCAAAAACGAATCACTGAAAATACGTGAAATTTTCACCAAATGTTTATATTAGAGTTGTCTATATAAGTAAAGTTAAATGTTCAAAATATTTTTGCATTTTTTGAGCTATTTAAAGACAACTGACATTTTCTATTATTTTTGAAGTGTCGATAAAAAAATGTTGGGTGCCCAAAACAACTTGATAAGATAAGTTGTTCTTATTGCAATTAAAAAAAAAATCGTTAGTCATAATTTTGTTTTATAGGTATAAATGTTTAAAGTTCAAATTATTACGAAATAAGTTATAATTGCGAACACTTACAAGTAATTTTGTAGTTGAAAATTCATAACATTTTTTGTATTATATTACATATTATATATAATACATATTTTTGTATTTATTTTTTTATGTAAGGTTTTATCTAAGGTTAAAAAATTTAACACTAAAAAAATTTGAAATATTCGTTATTGTTCAGTTTTTTTTTTATATATAAATTTTAATAACATTTTTTTAGCTGATTCAAAATACTTGAAAATTTAATATAAAGTTCCTCAAAAGTTAGTCTTATAGTGATTATAAGAATATAAGAATACATTGGTAGGCGCAATTTATTTTTATTAGTATTTGAAGTTCAAACATTGACGAAAATTCGTCAAAATCATGAATATTTGCAAAGTATTTTGAAGTAAAAATTTATAAAAAATTTTAGCAAGAATTGAAAATGTAGTACAAGATTTTCGATAAGTGTTGCTTACAATAATTTTAAAAGAACTTGAACGTTGGCCAATTAATATATTTTTATTTCAAATTCAAATTTTTACCAAATCCAATGTATAATTTATACATATATTTTAGCATTCAAATATAATTTAAAAGAATTATTAATTTTTTTTTTTAATTAGTAGTTATTACCTTTTTTTGCTAGCCAATTAGGCCCGTCTGATTTATTTGCTTAAGAGGACGCTACACCTAAAGCGAAACGCATACAACGGCCAAGAGAACGCGCTTGAAGTGTTTTCACGATGCGCAGACACGCGACGTTTAAGCCACGCCCACTAATCGTAGTCGGCGGTCGGCCGACGATTGTGCTCATTCGGGAGCAATGTTTATTACTGAACCTTCGTCCGAGTTGGATTGCGTCAATATAAAAACGCATAAGTAAATCCCATCGTATTTTTTTTTATACCCCCTGAGTTTCTACGCAATTGTGTTTATTGCGTTATTAGGTATACTACTCCATATTTCCTAAAAGGTATATATTAATATAATAATATATAACAGTAACCTAAATGAATATTACTGTTACGGACCTATACTGTCCGTATCGATTATTTTATATGCATAAGATCATACAATGTCAAATTTCCTAACTTGTAAAATTAATACCACAGGCACACGAGTACAGGACACGAGAGAGTAGAATATTATATTAATATAATAATTTGACAATTAAAGTAAATTCACACGTCTCTTTGCAAAAGTCGAAACTCGGTGTCTTAACGATTCGATAAGAATCATGGGTAAGAATACACAAGCAGTCGTTCCGGGACCCCTCGTATGACGAAGTCACCGCCCACTCTTGTAAGAAATCATATATAAGAGGGATCGAGACAAGAGCTCGACAGACGGTTACTGTATAACCAACGAATAGGGATATCTATGACACTCAGAGGCTGGTCGTAACACCACTCAAGTCATTTTGATATCAGTTTCTGAGGCAGGTCGTAACACCACTCACCATCTTATTTTATATATTCAACATTAAGCTTATAATATTTGTATTCGTGCAAGACTTATTTTAATAAACAATTAACTTATACTTGAACAACACGACGTATTCATTTTGTACGTTGATGCATGAATCGACCAAGTCGGGACGCAACATTACCTTAAATCTAACATTTCAATAACAACACATAATATTTGTAATAACAGTAAACTTTTTTAAATTATTTTTTTTTCTATCGTTTGAATTCATACTTTTAGATTCTGAACGAAGTGATGAATGTATTGATTTTACAATGATGTGTGTTTTTTTTTTTTTTTTGTTGTCGAAATAATGCTCCAATTTCAAACTATGGGGGTGGTTTCCGATGTAAAAGTGAATATCCTTGGTGCAATATAGAGGTAAAAAGTTAACATTCTCCAACAGTTTTCAAAAAATCGAGAAAAACAAAAAAAAAAAAAAATGACGGAAAAGTGTGATTTCTACTTTTGAAAATCAGAGGAATGAAGATGGTTTTTTAAAGCTTTGAGAACAAATTAAGGAATTTGCATATGTTAACCAAATAACATTGGAATTACCAAACTCTGGTAAGAATTAACAATTTAAAAATGTGTCAAAAAATAAGATATTTTTAATTTTAATACCAATTATTAATGGTTTTACTATTATCTCCTTAGGAATAAAATCTAAACGTAAACGCCAAGAGCCACGTCACTTGCAGAGTTATAATCTCGAGATCTTAACTGGCTCACAAAGTGAGGCAGAATATAGATGTAGAACAATTGGAAAAGAGCATTGGAAAATCATTTATTTTCAAATAATTGATGCTGTTCTTGTAAATTTTGATATACTTGGAATTAAGAAAGTGGTGACCAAAGATGTTTTTCCTAACTTCTTTAAACTTATTCAAGGAGGATTAACTATTCCAATAAGCTCAGCTACATACGAAAGGTCTTTTTCGTCTATGCGCCAAATAAAGAATTGGCTTAGGACAAGCATGGAATAAGCAAAATTTACAGCTTGTCAATTATTGATATAGAAATAGATCTAATTAATACAATTGACAAAAATAAAATAATAAATAATTTTGCATTATCTCATAGACGTATATCTTTAATATAAATTATAATACTTAAATTAAAATAAAAAATATATTTACCTGTACACTATGTTGTTTTTTTTTTAGTGTTATTTTATTATAAACTTAATAATTATTGATAATAAGTTAAATTATAGATGAATGAATGAATGGTGTTGTAAGAGGGGAGGGGTCAAAGCCCCTATGTATCACTGTGGTCAACATCAATTTAGCACCCCTATAAATTTAACCCAAATTGCGCCTATGACAATACGTATTGCCTTTAGCTCTCAAATAGAAGCAATGCAGTAGCAACCATATCATCATCTGATGAGAACGACGTTTTATTATTATGGTGGCATTTAAGAAGGAGAAAAATAAAAAATAAAAAAAGACGTAAATATTGAATCAACTCAGCGTTTCACCAGCTTGTGAAATATGGTGCAAATCTATAGGTAGATGAACTTAAACCTCATCCATTTCAGATAAAAGCTATTATAGAATGAACCCAGATACTTTTCAAAAACTTTTGAAATTAATTGAACATAGTATTACAAAATGAGATACCAATTTCAGAGAGGATATATAAGTACAGCAGAAAAAATGTTAATAGCACTCAGGTAATGTTAAATTGTAATTGTTATTTTTATTTAAATGTATTATTTAATTAATATACTATTCAGTAAAGGTATGGAGATAATTTTGTACTGTTGAATTATTATTAATTCGTTTGTAGTCTTCTGAATGCAAATTTCCTAACTGTTGAAATCCTGGTGTCCCTCCAGCTGGATAAAGGTCGTTGAACATATGAAATAGTGGTCGGAGTAAGTGAATCGTCCAAAATTGAATCAGTAGTATCAAGTGTTCTTCTCATAAACTGCCTTTCCTGATTATCAATCATTTTAGATATATCAGGTAACAAGCTTTTGAAAAAATCAAGATCACTATTACCTTTGTTTGTCTAAGAATATTTTTTTGAAGTAATATAACCAACGAAGCACTTATCAATCTCATCCATCAATGATTTCATATTATAAAACATGCGTTTTGTAGTATTTGGAGCACTAAATTTCTCTAGTGGCACATTTAGATGACTTTTTTGAAAATTTTCTTTTCATGTAGATGGGTTTTCATCTTGTAAAGATACATCACTATCGTCTACATTAATATCTGTTTTATCAATGTCACTATTTTGCTCGTATTTATCTTCTGTATCTTTTAAATTGTTACTTTGAGGCTTAACCTTCATGAACGGAAGAATAAACTGCATAACATCTTTCAAATAATAGTCTTTATGTCTTTTGTTATTGGCAGCACTTTTTGACGGGGTTTTTTTCATGCTTCATGCAAAACCTGTTCTTAGAGTTTTCCATTTCTCCTTGCATTGTGCTTCTGTAAAAATATAATGATTCGTTTACATACAATAAAAAAAATAGTAGGTCACTATAATTAATGTATTAAATATGAATCCAATGAGGGGTATCATTGTATACAAAAAACAATTCTGAACGAAGATGATTTGTGAGCCTAGGATATTATTTCCAGCGGTCGGTGAAAAATGTATTTAAATTACGTGTACATTGTCTTTCTGGACATGAGCTACTTCACCTTAGCCCAATTTAGCATTCAAAGTATCTTTGAGATTATCTTTTCTGTTTTTTCTCAATGTACCAACAACCATAGTTTGATTTTCAAATAAAAATTGAACTAAAGGTACAGTATTGTAAAAGTTGTCCATATGACCTTTTCCTAAGTATGGCTCCATAAGCTTATCAACAATTCCAAATGTTACACATCTACTGTCTTCAACTGTACCTTTGCCCTTATATATCAAAATATCCAATATAAATCCATATTTTGTACACAGTTCATAAAACTTTATACCATATTAATGAGCTTTGCTTGGTATATATTGACGAAAACTTAGTCTGCCCCTCCATAACAACAAAGATACGTCTAAGAATAAATTTTTGTTCGGATAGTATTTGATATGAATATTGTTAATTATATGATTTGTAACATTACTTATTTTATGTAACCAGTCTGAATGGTCAACTAAATTTGGTTAGTAAAAAACAGCGGAAATAGTTTTGTACCAATGTCTACTCATTGTTTTACCAAAAATAGGGTGATTATCAACTTCATTCTATGACCAATAAGTTTGAACGGTCGGAAATTTTAAATAACACATCAAAATAGTTAAACCTAAAATTTTTTTAATTCAACTACATCAGTATTATACCAGATAGATAGATTTGATCTTGGTGTTAAACCTTTGATATTATGGAATTTGCTTTGAGATTTACCCATACTACTATATTATCAAAAAGTTCATCATCGAAAAATAAATTTAAAAAAACTATATGGTTCATCATTCGGCACAAGGCTCAGTAACCCTGGATTACCAGTAAACGGAATAAACTGAGGTTCTTCATTTCTATTGGTTTCCCAATCATCACTTATAAGATTACCTTCGCTATCACAAGAAACATTTGAATCATCACTTATTTGTGGCTCCTCGTTATCACAAGGAAAATATTCATCAGAACTATCGTCATACTCGTTAAAAATTTCATCGTCTGAACAGGCGTATAATAATTCATTGATAGCAGCAGGGTCGGATCCATAGTTTACATATAATTTTTAAAATTATGAATTTATTTTAAAATGTTAATTTACATTTTATGTGAAAATAATTAATTATAATTAATTACGGTTGGTTACGATTCGAACATATGAGATAGTGCATATATCGTAGGCATATAGTCAAAACAGACAATTTATTAAATGCCTCGGCATATAGTTAAAGAATTTAATTTTTATGCAATTTTACTATCCACCTAGACACTTAGCCAAATGCCTAGTAATTTAATAAAATGAAACATTTTATATTATTTTAAACATTTAACTATATTTTCTATTAATTATTTATTGCTATTTTATATATATGTAAAAAAAACTATGTATTACCTATTTATTAATGTGTAAAAATCGTAGGTATATGAAATATATTTAAGTCCGTGTAATGTAATAAAAATCGACAAATTATAAACAATATGCATATTAGTAATAAAAATAATTAATAACAATTTGTAATTATAATATAACCTTATTAATCATTTTTTTTATTCTAGTACTATCACATCTAAATAATAATTACTAAAATAATTAATAATAAATAATAATAATTACCTATACAATATACCGTGTGTCCCAAGAAACAGGGTACACATTATCACTCATTACCCTTTTAATATTTTTCAATTCTGTTTGCGGGACATTAAATTAGACTTATAGGTCATACATTTCTATGATTTAAACATTTTTTAACTTAAGTATTTTACGCATGCGCAACAAAACTTTATTTTTTTTAATGGCAACCCCTATTTTAAACTCAAAATTGGCTAAATTAGAGCTAAAAATATAATTTAGGTAATTATAATTATTATTATTAAAGTAATACATTATTTACTATTTATGAATTATTATTTAATTATCGCTACACATTATGTACCTAATAACATATTTTAAACATGTATTTTTAGAAAAAATAATTCTAGATTTCTATTTTATTTTATTCAACAATACTATACATTTTTATTTACAATTTAATTTACAGAAATTACTAACACTATTTACTGTCCAATGAATTGTTCGAACGTCCCTCCGTTATGTATAATCGTTTGTATCGAATTGACATTTAATCATTTGAACATTTATTTAATTTTTAATTGTACGTATTTTTCTTTCCATCAGAATTAGAATAATTTATCTTTTAAAATAATAATGAGCATTGGTCTTTCTATTTTAGTTATCTACCTATACCTATTAAAATGCCATTACCTATTTTTATATTAGATATTATGACACTCATTATCAGAGCCATGTGTCTTTACGGTCATAGTAGTTCAACGTTTTCTGTTCGTTATTGTCAATAGGTAGTATAAAGTTATAATTTAAATTTTGTAAGAACACAAATTTAATCATGAATAATAATGAAAAAGTTCAGTTATTGTTGATTTACGGAAAGTATAACAGAAACGCTAGAGAAGCAACAAAAATGTACGGCCAGCAATATCCAGATCGGTACCTATCACCCCCATTATACTTATGTTCAAAATCTTGAAAAGTCTTTGATAGAAAATGGTTCATTTAATAGAACAAATGCTGCTCAACAACAACCTCGTGTAAATCAAAATTTGAATGAGGATATTGAAAATCAAGTTTTAGCATACGTACATCTTAACCCACGTTCGTCTATTAGACATGTTTGACATGAAGTTGGTGTGTCCAAAACTTTAGTTCAGAGGATTTAAAAAAAAACAAACTACACCCTTACAGACCAGACTTAGTCCAACATTTACGCCTAACAAATCCAGAAAAAAGATTAAATTTTATTTCTTGGTTTATGGTGACGTCTGAGGATGATCCGTTATTAATAAATCATATTTTGTGGACCGATGAAAGTAAATTTACTATTAATGGAATATTGAATAAACAAAATAATCGTTATTGGTCGAATGAAAATCCTCACTGGGCTGTTCCAACAAACTTCCAAACATCTTGGGGTACAAATATATGGGTTGGTTTGATTGGTGGAAAATTGCTAGGGCCCCATTTCTACGATGGAACTTTGACGGGAAGAAGATATTTAGACTTTTTGCGTAATGATTTGCAATTACTTCTTGATGATTTACCCTTAGCTACACGTAGAAATATTTATTATTAGCAAGACGGTGCACCTGCTCATAATGCCCAAATCGTTCAAGAATTTTTGAAAGAAAAATTTATTGCAATACATGGACCAATAGAGTGGCCCCAAGGTCACCAGATCTAACACACTTTTTTTTTGTGGGGCCACTTGAAGAATGTTGTTTATGCTGATCCTCTAATCAACATTCAAGACTTAAAGAATAAAATTACACACGCGTGTAACCTTTTAAATCAAAATCAAATACTGCAAGCAATTTCTCGTGAATGTTTACGTCGTTTTGAAGCATGCAATCGACATAATGGAGGGACGTTCGAACAATTCATTGAAAAGTAAATAATGTAAGTAATTTCTGTAAATTAAATTGTAAATAAAAATGTATAGTATTGTTGAATAAAATAAAATAGAAACTTAGAATTATGTTTTCTAGTTTAAAATATGTTATTAGGTACATAATGTGTAGCAATAATTAAATAATAATTCATAAATAGTAAATAATTTATTACTTTAATAATAATAATTATAATTACCTACATTACGGTGTTAAGAAGAAAATAATATTTACAATTAAAAAAAAAAAACAAAACAAATTTAATTAGATTTTTTTTAAATTATATTTTTAGCTCTAATTTAGCCAATTTTGAATTTACAATACAAGTTGATACATCAAAATTACTTAAAAAAATAGAACACTCCAAAAATGATATTTAAAATAGGGGTTGCCATTAAAAAAAAATAAAGTTTTGTTGCGCATGCGTAAAATACTTAAGTTAAAAAATTGTTTAATCATAGAAATGTATGATCTATAAGTCTAATTTAATATCCCGCAAACAGAATTGAAAAATATTAAAAGGGTAATGAGTGAAAAAGTGTACCCTTTTTCTTGGGACACACGGTATCTATATCTATATCTATATCTATCTATATCTATTCTAATATCTATACTACTATATAAAATAGAACCCCCTTTTTTGTATGTACGCGCATAACTCAACAATGCCTGGACCGATTTCGCTCATTCTTATTTTGTTTGGGTCGTAATTGCCAGGAGAAGGTTCTTACGGACGAAAAATTTGAGAAAGTTATCGGGTTAGAGAAATAAGACGAGGTGGTGATGAAATTACAGAAGCGCCATCTAACCAGCAAATAGTCAACTAAATTATTTTTGGTAGTCAATGGCAACCATTTAAATAAAATAAATCATTTATTTAAAATGTTTTTAAAAATGCATGCAAATAGACATACAAACTTAAATCGTTGTCATAGTAAAAAAAGAAATTAAAAATCTATATATATAAAAATGGAGACAAAAATGTATAAAAATTCATCAATTGAGAACAGCTGAACCGATTTTGCTAATTATTTTTTAGTTGTATTTGTTATTGTCTGGAGAAAGGATTTTTTTAATGTGTTGCTATCAGAATTCATTTTTATATTCATTTTTTTTACTTACTAATTACTTAAACAACTTTTAATACATATAGCAAGATGTAACGAACATTCAAACATTAAAATCACTAAAGTAACTAATATAATTAATAAGACATCGTATTAGCAATATTTGATATTATTATCACAGATGAGACAGCTAATCTATGGCAATAAAATATTAATTATGCTGATAACAATAAAATTATAAATAATCTCCCGAACATTTTGCTTTTAAGAAATATTTTTACTTGAAATATTCTTAGAAAAATCTTAGCTAAGAAATAACTTAGTACCCTTTATAAATACCACTTGTGAGTTAATGAAAAATATTTACTTAGCAAAGTTGAATATAAGTAAAATCTTAGTATCGTCTATAAATTTGGCTAATAATATACCTACATGACTTTTTTATATAAAATCAAAATTTAAATTTTTAAAATTCTACATAATATTGTTAGTTTGAAAATTATTTTGTAGTTTAAAACTTTTATTCAATTTTTATGGCTTAGGATTGAAATAAGGTCTATGTTTAGTATATTTAGTATATTTTCAAACGGACCTATAATTATTTAAAATTACAGAGTACTCGTGCATTGTATTTATTCTGGTAATTTTAATGAGGAACACAAAATTCAAAGAAAACGTCGAATACTAGGTCCAGTTATTTTTAAATCTGCAATTGCCTTGGTCAATGTAGGTATGGCCTGTGAAACATTAAAATACAAAAATAAATTACTTCACACAACATCTACAGGTTTTCAAGGTGAATCATAATATTTTTAAAATTTGTATTAGTATTATTATTATTTAAAAATAATAATTAAATTAGAAAAATGTTTTTGTGGAGAAGTAAATTTAAAAATTAACATTTTTAATTTTCTAATACAAAAAAAAAAAAAATTACTCTGCATTATTTTGATACTTATAGGTTATAAATTATAATATATTTTTTCTGTAGATTTCCAAGAGAATTTAACCAAATATTAACACTTGTAGAAGAAGAAAGTAGTATACATTTGTATGTTCTGCGCACTTTTGACTGCGGAGATTGCAAATTTTTAAGGGGGATTTTTCCCCTCAAACTTTTTTTTTCTCCGCTCTACCAGACTGCGGTGATTTTAAAATTTTTAGGTGGATTTTCCCCCTCAAACTTTTTTTTCTCCGCTGTACCAGTAAAAAAACACTGATTTTCAAAAACCATAATGTATGTTCTGCGCACTTTTGACTGCGGAGATTGTAAAATTTTAAGGGGGATTTTCCCCCTCAAACTTTTTTTTCTCCGCTGTACTAGTAAAAAACACTGATTTAAAACCAATTATTTTTTCCCCTGTTACACATAAAGTTTAAACAGTGTATACACTATTTATTTCCCGTGTATCACAGACGGAGTATTCCGCTACAACCAATAAATTTTTTCTATGTTACACATAAAGTTTAAGCAGTGTATATACACACTTCATAATTATATTTTTTAGTCATGTTTTTTTTTTAAAAAATAAAAAATAATACGTTTTGGTTCAAAATAAAAATATATATTTATATGTATTGTCTCATTATTCTAAATTAATTTTAAATTGATTAAACTAGTTTTCTTACTTCTCTAGTAAAAGGTACATATTCTACAATGCGATCATGAATTAATAAACAATAAGCAGTTACACCTGAAAGAGATTCTGATGCTTCAATTTCTAATTGAACATCTACTGATGAAGCTGTAGCTGAATCATTCTGTTTTGACGTATCGATAACAATAATTGGAGCTTGCGTTAGAAATGTAGATGGGCTTAATATCGGGTTCCGAATACTTTTTTCATAGTACGATTCTTGAAACGATGTATACATATCATATAATAAGGTAAAATTATTTTTAGCAAAATCCAAATTTAAATTATCATAAGGATATGCTATTGAGTTTAAAAATACTTTTACATTAGTTATATTACAATGATCGAATACACCACAATCTTTTTCTAACGAATTTTTACGTCCCTTTTGTAATCCGATTATAATGAATCGAGGTTTTTCTAATTTTGAAGCAGTTTTTAGGTTCCATACAACTTTTTTTGTGGTTCCGAGTTCAGGATATTCAAAAGTTTCAAAAGATCTGAACGGGATAAACAAACTTTTTTCTTTTTCAATAAGTTTTAATAATTTTAACCTTTCTTCATCATCAACAGTAATATGTGGAACCTTCCAAACTTTTTTTTCAAAACAACTTTTCCAGAATTTGTACTTCCACTAGTAATTACTTTTAGAGCGTTTAAATCGCTATGACTTCGAGTTAATATTAGTTCTAATCTAGAATTAACTAATATCTTTTTAAAGTCTTCAAATAGACCTAACCAATATTTTAACGGAATGCATGCACTAAATTCTCCATTACTATTTGCTGGGTTTGAACTATTTTTAAATATCCAACCAGCATTTTCATAACAATTATAATTATCAGGTGTACCTGATAGATAACCTTTTAACGAACTGGTAATACCAAGTACACGTGTACTATCTACTTCTATTCCATTGATTTCAAGTCGTATTTGTTCAAAGAGATAGGAAAAACCGTTATTAGTAAGTTTTACTTTTCCAGCATCTGATACTTCACCTTCTAAATATATAAAGCTTTCATTCAGATACGGATAAACATCTGTTTGTTGGATTGATATACGTATTTCATCATTATTATTAAATGAAGTTGTATACGGTGTATATGAATGATATTCGATTTTCGTAATTTTAGAATCGGTTTCAAACGGTGAACTTATATCTAAAATATCACTTTCTGGCATTCTGCTTTAATTTATAACCTAAAGCCTTTAAAATTGTTTTATTTTTCGTTGTTATTTTTTTTACTTTATTCGATGTTACCGGTAACGCTTTAGTTATATGACTAGCAAGATTTATCTTTTGTAATGGGCTTATATTAAATTTTAATCCCATCTTAAGATCCGTAACGTTTAATATGTAGATTGATTACTAATTTTTCACCTAAATTGTTTATCGGATTATGATCTTGATCAACTAATTGTATAGTTATTAAATCGATATTTGTTTTATTTAATTTATAATATATTAGGTTAGTTGGAGATTGAATCAGCTTCGCCCCTATGTTCTCAGTAGGAGAAAACTCATAAATTGAATGACTTGGCATGTGGTTGTTGAATGAACCTTGAGCTATACTGCACATTACTTTTATTGAATTAACATTGTTTAAATTTACCACTTTCTTTGAACGATGACCATCAATGTTTTGCAAGTGTGGTTCATAATTTTTTTTTCAAATCCTAATAAAGGTCCTATACTGTTTGCTACGTTAAAACGTATTGTTGCATTACTGAATATGGTTGTCTAAAATCTACTTGATCAATCCCGATATCAAAAGTTATTTTCTCTGTTAGTTGTATTCCAATGTATTCGTTAACATTATGAAAGTCATCTATTTGCTTTAAAATTTGATTTTTAATATCCTTAATACCGTAACACCCTTTTTTCAGTGTGATAAAACAGGTTGGAAATTTATTATTATTTAGTAAACGATCGGGGTTTTCTAAATGTATTTCAAACTGGTTATTAGTTTCATTTATGTTTGGAAATGTATTATATGTTTGTAAATTTAACAAAGCAATTTCCGAGTCATCGTACACATCAATTGCTGGAAAATAATGTACAGATAATGTAGTTGTATTACCAGTTAAACTTAATGTAATTGATTCATACATTGTAAAAATTCAAGACATAAATGTCCACAATTAAATGAATTAAAATCTTGATAATTTGAATAGTTATATATAATCGTGTTTCCTTTGAAATAGTTTTGTAATTCAATTGGTGGAGGTAAATCACCGAAGCTATCAAAATATACAACCTTATCTTTAATTTTGTAAAACGCTACCCAATGACTTCCATCACCTGAAGATACGTCTAAGTTTAATATACCACATTCAATTGTTCGTGGTTTTTTAGGTAAGTCATCTCGTGAAAAGACTCCTCGGAAATGATTGATATTAAACTTTGCAATGTATTTTATAATGTCTCTAGATGTGAGTGGTCTGTCAGGTAACGTTTTTATCAGTTTTTTTTCCTTGATCCATTATTGATTAAATTCAATCCGCTACCTTTCTTTTTTTTCGAATTTTGAATTGCATTATAAACACTAGCACTCCCAGACATTAAACTACCGAGAGCTGATAACCCTGCGAAAATAGGAATTAGAGGAATCGCACCTCCTGTCTGACCTGGTGTTAAAATCAATCTTTTACCATTAGGATTTTTCTTAACCTTTCCTTTTTTGCAGCTAGTGTTCTCTTTTTATTTTTTTATTACTTTTATGTTTACCTTTATAACTCATACCTATTTTCTGTTTAACCTTCATCATACTTTATTTCAGTATTTATAAAGAAGTTTATAAAACCTTCACCAGTCTTATCTGATTTCTACTTACAGGTTGAGCACACTATCTTTCACTGGTTATAAATTTAAAAGATCCAGAGTATTTATAAGAAAAAAAAATGGATTTGATTGATTGAACAGAAAGATAAATTAGATATTTCGAACGTTGATACTCAAATAATAAAAAAAACGTCAAGACATGGACCGTTATTACCTGATACTATACGTGCTATTATAGTCGGTCCTAGTTCAGGTAAAACAAATATAATGTATAATCTAATCACTCATGAAAACGGAATAAGATTTGAAAATATTTATTTATACTCAAAAACTTCTAATCAAGAAAAATATGTTTTATTAAAAAAAATAATAGATGATATAAAAGGTGCTAACATTTATATTTTCAGACGCTGATAAAGTTATAAAACCGAATTTAACTAAAAAGAATTCTGTAATAATTTTCGATGATGTTTTATGTGGTCCGCAGTCGATAATAAGAGAATATTTCGGAATGTGTAGACATTCAGGTGCTAGCTCTGTATTCTATTTAGCACAAACATATTCTAAAATTCCGAAGCAACTGGTAAGAGATAATTCAAATTTATTAATAATTCTAAAACAGGATGATACAAATTTAAAACATATATTCAATGATCATTCATCAGCAGATATGGATTTCTCAGAATTTCGGAAAATTTCTCATTTCTGCTGGAATCATAGTGATTACGGATTTATGGTTATTGATAAAACACGTGAAATGAATGAAGGTAGATATAGATGTGGTTTTCATACTTTTATTAAAAAAAATAAGTATATAAATATAGTTGTAATATAGACAAAATCTACATAGCATTATCTTTAGTTGAAGGAAACAGATATATTAAGTTCATTATTTTCAATGAATAAAGATAAAGTTTTGTTAAAAAATTTGATATTATCAAAAAAAAATATCAAACGTAAAATAATGAACATGAAGCGTGGTGTTATAGATTCTGATAACTATTTTCGCGAAACATTTATACCTTTACTCAAACCATTGACTTCAATTCCAGAAAAAAACACTTCATTTATTTCTGACACTACTAAAAAAAAAAATACCTTGATCACTAGTGATGGAGATAGCGAAAACGAATCAAATTCATCGTTCGATAATTTTTTAATTTCTAATCCTAAATTACAGCGATATGATAAATCGTATGGCATGCATTATGATTCGGTTAATGATCAACTTAAAATATCAGATATTCCTGTCACTTTTGATCATGGTAACTTACGCTTGCTTGATAATTACTACCCTTGGACTAAAGGACTTTGGTCTTTATTATGTGAGAAAGTACCAAAAAATATGACGATAGAAGATATGGAATCATATTATAATATTCTAAAAACAAGTAAAGTTTATTTAAAGGCAGACGGGAAACCTAAAACCTCAAGATATTTCAAATGGATGAACGTTGTAAAACCTCTATATGATCGAATGAAAATTGATGAAAAACAATTAAATGAGGAAGTATTGAAAATAAATAACACAAAAGTTAAAACTCCTTCTCAATTAAAATTAAAAGAATTTGATAACTTTTTATCTAGCTCAGGCGCAAAACGAAGAAACATTATTAATGATACAGCCATATCAAATGAACCATTTGATTTTTCTTCTTCAGTGATTAATTCTAAATTTGAAGAACCTCCAACTGATCAGCTATTTAACTTTAGTTTATCACCGTCAGTTAAGAAAGGATCTGGTTTATATAAAGATGTAATACCTCGTACACAATTAGTGTATTATGATGATCCAAATGAATTAGTTGTTAGATTAAATCTTTTAACATCGTCCCAAAATGCTGGTAATACTGGTGTAAATAATGAAATCATATCTATTATAGAAGAATTACGTGAGAGGAATATTATAGTTTAATGTCTACATTAGAGGGTTTAGCTAATGAGCTACATCGACCTGCAAGAAAAGTATTTCCAAGACGTAGTATAATAACACGATTTAAAGATGACCTTTGGCAAGCTGATTTAATGGATATGCAATCTCATTCTAAACAAAATCTTGGTTTTAAGTATATTTTAGTTGTTATAGATACATACACGAAATATGTATGGGTAGAATCATTGAAAAATAAAACAGGAAAAGAATGTACAAAAGGTATGTTTAATATATTAAAACAAGCTAATCCAAAATTATTACAAACAGATAATGGTACAGAATTTTATAATAATCAATTTCAACAGTTAATGAAAAAAAATAAAATTAGACATTATAGTACGTATAGCGTTATCAAGTGTTCAATTGGAGAACGTGTTATACAAACTCTAAAAAATAATATATACAAACATTTTACTGCAACAGGTACATGGAATTGGTATAACAAAATATCAAAAATTATTTATAATTATAATCATACAAAACATAGATCAATTAAATGTACACCATATGAAGCTAGAATAAATACAAGTAAAATCAAATCAAATATACAAACAAATAAAACATTATATAAACCAAAATTTAAAATTAATGATAAAGTAAGAATATCAAAATATAAGCATATATTTAGTAAAGGATATACACCAAATTGGACAACAGAAATTTTCACAGTTTCAAAAGTTTTACATACAGAACCAATAACTTATCAGCTAAAGGATGGATCAAACAATATAATTCTAGGTGGTTTTTATGAGCAAGAAATTAAATTGACTGATTTTCCGAACACATTTCTAATTGAACGTATATAAAAAAAGTTAAAGATAAAATGCTTGTTAAATGGATGGGTTTTGATTCCAGTCATAATTCATGGATATTATCGAAAGATATTATTAAATAATTTTTTTTTTTATATATATTTTACCTTTTTATAAAAAATAAAAAAAAAACAGTATTAAATTAAATTATTTTAGTTATTCATATAATGTTTTCCTTTCACTTTGAACGATACCTACTGATGATAATAATTTAAATTTTAGAAATAATTATTATCACTAGATAGCGTGGAAAAAACACCTACTGATGATAATAATTTAATTTAGAAATAATTATTATCACTAGATAGCGTAAAAAAAAACCTACTGATGATAATAATTTAATTTAGAAATAATTATTATCACTAGATAGCGTGAAAAAAACACCTACTGATGATAATAATTTAATTTTTTTAGAAATACTTAATATCGATTTTCTTAAACATAGTGAATATTAGAATAATTATTTTTTTAACTTATAATGTTCGTATGCTAGTGAGTTAATCCCATCGTTTGTTATAAAACGTTTATCATCGTTACCACTTAGTACAAGCTTATTCATTGTTTTAGAATGAACAACATGTTTATTCGATTGAATAAAATTCATGTTTCTACAAGTTTGTTTATTATCAAGAGAGATATGGTTTATGTACGCATTTAATACTTCTATATAATTTTTAAAATACATATGTTGATTAATTACATATTTTTTTACACCTTTAGCTTTTTTAACCTCATCGTTGTTTTCAGTCTTGTAAGCATATAATTTCGGTCTTAATGAAACAAATTCTTTTAAAATTTTTCCCCCCATTTCATCTTTAAAATAACCAGGTTGATTTTTATGATTTTCGCTAAAACAATAATGATCTTTTGGATAGTTTGATGTATCAAAATACGGAAATAAATCATATCTAATATCATCAAAAAAATTAAATGTTCGAATATTATATACCAAAGAATCTGTATCCGAGTACAATAATCGTATTTTATTATTATATTTATTTTTCATTACATTATAATGAAAATCATACATAAATGTTTTCGAGACATCTAAAATTGCAGACCCTACATAAATTGCTTTATCGAATTTGATAGTTTCCTTATGTTGGTGAATAGCCATAAGATTTTCAGAGTATATAGTTCTATCTTTAAAAGTATTTTTCATCATCAATTTATTTGCTTGTTTATCTGATGTAACCAGTTTTAAAGAAACTCTAGTTCGAACATTCTCCATACATTTACCAAAAACGCTATTAATTAATAATTTCCAAAAATCTTTTTCAAATCTATTTTTAGCTTCTCTCCTCATTCTCGTACATAGTTCGATATATGAGGCCATCCATTTACTCTGTGAAAATTTGATTGCTCGATGAATTTTTACTAATTTAAGACCATTAGCAATTGCTTGTTTTAAATTTTTATAGTGTAATATATATTTTTTTTTGATGATAAAGTAGTTAATAATTTTTTAACTTTTGAATTTGGAGGACATTCGTTTAAAGGTAAAAACGGGAAATCATTATGTTTTTCATGTAAATATTCAGGATAATCAATATCAACTTCTAATATATATCCGACTTTTGAATCATCAGGAATTTTAGTAACATCTATGTTCAAGTCATCAACCCATTCGAAATCTTTGAAAGGTAGCTCAGTTAACATCGATTTTCCATATAAATTTACACAATCAAGATATGTAATCCATGAAATTGATTTATTAGGATTATAGTTCAAACCTTTAATGTTTGGTATGTTTGCTTTAGCATATCTTTTAACTGATTGACAGATACCCCCTCTGATTGAGGATTCAAAATATAAAAGCATGTTATAATCAGCCAATTTTTCTAATTTAACCTTAGTATATTTAAGCATACAATCGAAAGCAAAGCCTGGAGCAGTCATATAATGAGCAGGATCTAGACTAAGAGTAGATAAACATAAATCTCTAAAATTTTCGAACACATCCGTTAGTATGGTGACATCAGTTTTCAAATAAAGATCACTATACTCACCCAAAGTTTTAATATTAAATACTTTCCAAATTTTTTTAGCATGAGAATAATCATTATATTAATTTCTTCATTTTTTAAAGAGTTATAAAATGCAGATTTTGAAGGTAATCGAGTTTCGTTTAATTTACTCCAACTATCAATATACTCATAAGGGAAAACCCCTTTTCGTGTGACTAAATCAAATGTTTTATTAGAAAATAATTTTAAAGTTTCTTTAAACCTTGATTTATCTTCAAGTAAATTTTTTGCAAGCTCGCTTAATGAGGAGGCCATAAAACGGAATGTATCAACGAATTTTATACTAAATCTCGGAGCAACCTCTTTACTAAAAGATATATATTTTTCTACAGAATTTGGAATAACATGTATATTCTTATCATCAAAACCAAGTTCTCGAATTATAAAGTGACTATCGTAAGATAAGTTATGAAAAAAAATTGGAACAAATGATGGGTTGGTTATTTCAAAATTACATTTAAAACAAATACATTGTCTATATTTACCAGTAATATGACAGTGATCTCTAACTTTAAATAATTCATTTTCTTCAAAAGATAATAAACATATTTTACAAACCTTTGCTATTTGAAATTCTTTTTCCTCCTTTTCAGTCAACGTAATCATTGGTACATTAATTTGATAAATATCATTTATTTTTTTTGAAATATCAATCATATTTTCCATAAAATTTTTTGCCGCATCAATACCTCTATAAATTATTATGTTTGTTGGAATTTTAAACTGTTGCATTAACTTTTCTGTGATAATATTATAGTCAACTTTTACATAAAATGCATAACTCATAATTTCATGTAAATGTGTGATATAAGTTTTACTAGTATTAGTGAATTCATTTGTCTGTTTAGGTTTTAAAATACATTCAAAGTCAGCATAAATAACAAATGGTATTCTAGAAGTTTTTTTATAACTTTTAAAAAATATGAATTTATTTTCTTTTCCTTCTTCAAACATTATCGGTCTTCCTAATTTATTCTTACTACACATTTTTTTATGTTCAGTTAATCCTGTTTCACCCCAAAGTTTACTTTTACATGGTTTATTTCCAAAAGTTGTAAAACACCTCTTACAAATAATTAATTTAGAACAATTTTTAGTTTTCTGACTTCTAATAAATCTTGAAAAATCTTTAATATAACAATAATGTGATGTTTTATGATTATTGACAAAAAATAAATCAAAATGATTTTTTTCTTCTTTATTATTTATAAATAGAGGGAAAATAGTACCTTTATTATTTAAACTATAAACATTAACTGAAACATTATTTAAACGTTCAAATTTTTTAATTTGATTTATTGGTGTTGGGAAATCAATACATTTAAAATCTAACCCACTCTTTTTTTCAAGAAAATCAAAATATTTTTGGTTAAATCGTGATTTATTAGAACGCTTATCATATTTGGTTAGTATAGAATATTTAAAACAGTATTTATCTTTATTTTTAACGTTTATAATAGCCTTTTTTTCTCGTATAAATTTAGGTAAATCTAAATATGTACCTCCTTTTAATGGATTTACTAAATTGATTCTCAACTGTAACCCATCTATTGAAACAAGTGTCCATCCTGAACCTTTAGCAATAAATTCAGATTCTTCAGCTAATATTTTATCAAACTTTATGTTTAACAAACTAGCGAAATCGGATGAATTACATGCTAAAACATTCGAAGTTTTAAAAGCTACATCTTGTTTATCATGTGTTATAGGACGTGTGTAAGTAGCGTCAACGTGTAAATTAAATTTGATCGACGTTTTAATACACGATTGTCTTAACTTTAAAATTAACTCATGTAAAATATAGTTAAAAAATAATTTGTAATCTATATAATTTTCACAGTTCTTAATTACGAAAGTTTTTGAACCTTTTCTAAATCTTTCTATTTCAATAAGTCCACTTCCAATCGTGTTCATACGCTGTTTTTTTGTTATTATATTTCTGTTCATAATGAGACTGAAATAATAAAAAAAAAACACATTAAATTTATATATATATATATAAATGTATGTTTTTTTTTGTTTTACATTTTTTAAAAAAAAAATAATAATAATAAAATTCTTAAATAAACAATGAGTACTTAGTTTTTTTTTTAAAAAAAAAAAAAATCATTTTAGATTCAAACAAAAAGATTCTGTTAATAAATTTAGATCATCCAATAATGTACAATAATCGCTATGCAGATGATAAGCTAACGTCTGTTTTCGAAATCTAACATAACCATACAAATCATAATATTTATTAACAAGTAATATTTCATTTCTCAAATTTATTATATTCTCTTTTAAGATTTTTATTTTTTTTATATCTTGTAAAAGTGTTTTAGCTAAGTATTTTTCATATCTTAATATTTTAATTTTTCTTTTGATTAAAATTATAGTTTTTCTTTGTTCATGTTTACTTTGTACTTCCTTCTCATCATTATCATCGATTTCTTCATCCAATCGATGAATTTCAATTAAGATATGGTTAAGTAAATCCATTTTCTAAAAAAAAACATTTTTTTTTTTTATGTTTTGGAAAAGCTATTATGAACAAAGTAATACTTCTATATAAGTAGGTGTATAAAAAAAAGAAATAATATAAATCAGGTTAAAAAAAAAATAGATTTATTTAAACAAATTTATTTATTTATTAAATCTTCTAGTTGATTATTTAAAATTGTGGAGCGATAACGTATACGTCTATTACATTTTTCACCAATATAATAAGAAAAATGAAACTCATCTAAAACGTCCCTTTTTTCCTTTCTTAACCTATCTATTTCAACTAGATCTATTATTTTTTTTTTATATAAATTATTAATTTTTTTATTTAAAGCTCTTATATCTATTTTTTTTCTTTCTTCATCTTGATCAACACTTTTTTGGTTTTCTAAAACATTCAAATGTAATTCTTCAATCAAAGATCGGAGGTAAACGATTTGAGGAGATTCCATTTTATAATTCTGAAATTATAGGTAAATATTTATTCGTTTATTTTTTTATTTTAAATATAAAAAAGGTAATGTAAAAACTATATCTCATTTACACCACATCTAAAAAAATAATTTGTACCACTTTTCAAGTTTATAATTCACACCAAATAAAATTTAAAAAAGGGGTATTATCTAATCTGTACTTACTAAAATTATAATTTGTAACATTGTTCACATTATTAAAATTATAATTATAATAAAATGTATATATATAAGTAAATTTTTTGTTTAGCAATAATTCATAAAATGTATAAAATCAATCATACTTTAATTATAAATAAATGTAAAACAAACTCTATATATATTAAATAAGTAAATTTTTGTTTAGCAATAATTCATAAAATATATAAAATCAATCATACTTTAATTATAAATAAGTAAAACAAACTCTATATATATATATTAAATAAGTAAATTCTTGTTAAGTATATTATACTATTTTTTTTTTTTTTAAAAAAAATAAAACATAATTTATAATTATTTATATCAACTAAACTCTGAAAGAAAAAGCTAGTAACTATTTTTTGTTTATATATATATATATATATATATATACCACAGAATATATTCCGTGTACATACCGTACATTTACTATAACTAAGCTAATTATAACAAAAAAATAATAATAACTAAAATTAAGTGTATAAGACGTAACAACACAAAATATTGTTTACGATGTATCTGTGTATATGTGGTTTGGAAAAAAAAAAAAATGTGAAGATATAAAATTAAACATATTATTATTATTATAATAAATGACATACTTTTAAATGTTGTACTACACACTAATCTTTTTGAACTATTCAAAATGTTTCGTACTATACTCAATTTTAGGGCTGGTACAAATACATAGGTATTTCATTTCGTTTTTTTTTAACGTGGTGTAAAAAAAAAAAAAAAAACTAAAATTTATTTATTTATGTAACGCAAATACATGTTATTTTTTGATACAAATGAACCTATTTGTGGTGTAAATTATGTAAAATACCATTATTAAATGGAATCATTTTTTATAGTAGAAAATTATAATAGTAAATATTTAATTTAAAGCTAGTTAATAGTAGTAAAGTAATAGTACTTACATTTCTGTTAGCGTGGAGATGCTTGAAAAAAAAAAATATACTGGCTTCTAGTTGTAGTGAACGGTCTTGGTGAAGATGGTTCAGCACGATTCAACGACGAAGTCCACTTTGTCGTATGTGTAAGAAATTTAAAATTAAAGTTATTTATTCACTGAATATAATAAAAGCAAGCTCGATGTATTGTTAAGTATAGAACAATGTCATCGGTCTATGCGTAAGTGAAGCTTAACTTTGTCTAATTCTTAATACTACCACAACCCATTTTATATTAAACTATTTGGGAGTAGTCCCCCAAAAATATACGTGCGTGTCATGGTAAACAGGAAATTCGACTATACGTTTCTATTTCATATTTTACTATAACCAATTATTTAATACATATTTTTTTTTATATATATATATATATATATATATATAAACGATTATTAAAACTATGTTCGTAATCCAATTATTTAATATATTAATATTTATTATTCTAAATCTAAACAACTAATATCAGCTCAGGGCAACAGGAATGAAGTAATGTAATATGTCGGATTTCTACATAGTGTTTTTACTGAACTAGCTGTATGTCTAATTCTTAATACTACCACAACCCATTTTATATTAAACTATTTGGGTGTAGCCCTCAAAATATACGTACGTGTCATGATAAACAGGAAATTCGACTATACGTTTCTATTTCATATTTTACCAATTATTTAAATACATATTTTTTAATCTTTAAAATATATGTGTGTATATATATATATATAAACGATTATTTAAACTATGTTCGTAATCCAATTATTTAATATATTATAATATGCAGGATTTCTACATATGAACTAGCTGTATGTCTAATTCTTAATACTACCACAACCGCTTTTATATTAAACTTTTTGGGCGGCGTAGTCTCCAAAATATACGTACGTTTCTATTTCATGTTTACTATCACCAATTATTTAATTTTAATCTTACCTTGCTAAATTTACGTACCTTGCTAAATTGTATATAACCTTTCAAATCTGACATTGAAATGTAGAAGTCAATTACATTCTTTTAGATACAAATTGTACTTGTTATTACATTCTATTTTTTCGAATTGAAAAGACGTACCTTTCAAATTTTATTCTAGTTAGTGTTTTAGCTGAACTGATTATTTTAAACTTAAGAGGAGGAGTAGAAGTGGTTATATATAATATATATATAAGAGACTCATCGATACAGTATATTCAGTTTACTTCAACAGATTTACAATCTAGACTTTTTTTTTTTAATAAAATTAATTTAATTTTGAAAAAATGTCCTGCTACTCATTTAAAAGCGATGACGAGGAGTCGGTTGTATTTTCCGAAGTAAGTAAAAAAAAAACATTAATTTTTTATTTATTTTTTCATTTTTTTTTTTTATTATTATAATATAATAATAATTTTTAATTAAAAGACATTAAATATTTTATGAAAAATTTATTTTGTAAACCGTCATCAGCTTATCGTCTATTTTAATTATAGGATAATATTGCAACAACATCTCAAAAAAAAGGTACATCGAAAAGGTTAGCTGTAAAACCGGAGAAGAAACCAGTATCGAAAAAGACGAAAAAGGTGAGTTATATAAATTTATAACATATTACGAAAAAGTAAAAAAATATAATTTAATTATTATTTTATAGAGCACTGCTATTTGTTATACAGACAAAATATTAGATTTAATAACAGATCCAACTATACCAACCGATGCAGAGAACACCTTGAATATAAAAAAGGATGATTGTTCATTAACGGTTAAGACACCTGTAGACAATACGGCTGTAGATTACTGGACTATAGCACATTATAAATGTGCTAAAATTGATAAAGTTGCTCTGCAAGATAGGTAATAATAATAATAATAATAATAATAATAATATATATATATTTAACTAAAGTGAAATATTTATAATAAAAATGTAATTTAACCTAACCTAACTTTTTTAGATGGAAGCATGCTGAATGCTCACTCAAAATATCTTTAACAGGACAGCATCCGGATGATTTAACTACAGCCAAAGAAATGGTGACGCTCATTCAATCTGTTTTCGACAAAATGATGCGACATCCCGCCAAGAAGCTAATCAGACACAAACCAAAAAAAATAAACTTATAAAATGTATGTAAGGATATGGTGTTGGATTAATTTTATTTAATAAAAAAAATTTTTTATATTTATATTTATTTTTATTATTTATTAGAAAAAAAAAATAATAATTCATTTATAGGTTAAAATAAAAATAAAATAAAAAAAAAAAAAAAAAAAAAATAAAATAAAAATATTGAAAGTTAGTATACAAGTGGTATTAATTTCACATTTTTTTTTTTTTTTTTTTTACAAGAACGATAAATTAAAATAAATTAAGAAACTTTTTTTATTACATCACTAAATCTTGTAATATCATGTTCGACAATGAATTAAAATGAAATTGTAATAACTCGTACATAAATGAACAATCTTCACTTTGTATATTGCTGTAGCTGAAATCATAATTTTGAATATATTGATTTGTAAATTCGTTTCGTTGACAAGATGATGGTAACCCATTTACGTCAGACTTAATTAACGTATAAGCTGTATCAAACGTTTTTTGGTATGATTCCAATTTTTTCTGTTTTTCAACAATATACAAGTCAATACAATGTTGTAATTGTTTCAAACGATGAAGATCAATATGAGATAATGTTATATAATTATCATTAGAATATAAAACTATAGTTGATTGGTTTACATTAACAGAGTAGAAAAAATTATCAGCTATCTTAACACGTTTACAACGAGTATGCAAATTTTCGATAATTGTATTAAAATTGTTTTCGCACATTAACTTACACCACTGATCAAGATCTAACGTTACAACTTTTTTAGTTAATTTACATTCTAATAATATAATAATTGAAATTTGCTTATTAACTAGAAGTCCAACGGTTACACTTTTCTTACTAAAAGGACGAATATCGAACACAGATTTTGATACAACGATTGATGGATTCATATTGATAAAATAAAAAAAAAACAGTAAAAAGTATTTTTTTCTAGAAATATGAATATGATCACTAGACAGCTTAGCTCAAACTAACAAGTTTTGTTTATCCATACATGTTATATACTAAACAAATGTAAGGTTACAAAAGAAAAAAAAAAGAAAAAAAAATGTGAACGTATAGTGTCTAGTTGGATAAACAGTAAAGAGTTATTATACTTACCTACCTAATTCGATAGAACCTGAAACATTTTTTAAAAATCATTAACATATTAAATTTAAATTAGACGCGTTATCCCACTAGGCTATACGTTCACGAGGTATTAAATAAGTTATTAACACATTTAAGTTTATTAAATTCAGATTTTTTTTATTGAAATATAGAAAGTTAAATGAACTAAACAACAGTATCATATGACCTTGATCCACAATCACAATCACAAATATCGATAATCTTACCATATTTTTTTACTACATTTTCAACAAACTGATTTCCTTTTGATAATAATACAAAAACACATTTCGGATTCCATCTTGAATGTTTCAATCCATGGATTATCTTCTTTTTCCCAACGATGCAATATAATACCGCAGCAAAAACATTCAACAATATCTTTTTTCCCTGAATATATAAAACCGCTTTCAGCTAATGAGTATTTATCTTGAGATGAAGTCAACGGAAATAAATTGAATGTTTTCAATCTTGATATAAATGTAGTGAATTCTGGATATGTAGGATATGCATTGTTTCGTACTAACGAAACAAGTGAACAAAAACTGTTGTTAATTTGTTGAAAATTCATTTTTTATAAAAAAAAATAAAAAAACTTAAATGAATTAAACTTGATTAAAACTAACAGAACCTGATTGAACGATGGTTGAATATTAACTGAACTGTCTGAACTGAAATGAATTCAATAAAACGACTTTTATCTATAATTATAAAAAAAAAAAAAAAAAATGAAATTATTGTGTAACCTGAATGTTTAACTTACAAGGGAAATAAATAGTGTTGAAGTGTGTATACACTGTTTAAACTTTATGTGTAACAGGGGAAAAAAAAATAATGGTTAAAACTATATCTTAAATTTTAAAAATATCCGCAGTCAAAAGTGCGCAGAACATACATTATGGTTTTTGAGAATCAGTGTTTTTTACTAGTACAGCGGAGAAAAAAAAAGTTTGAGGGGAAAATCCCCCTTAAAATTTTACAATCTCCGCAGTCAAAAGTGCGCAGAACATACATTATGGTTTTTGAAAATCAGTGTTTTTTTACTGGTACAGCGGAGAAAAAAAAAGTTTGAGGGGAAAATCCACCTAAAAATTTTAAAATCACCGCAGTCTGGTAGAGCGGAGAAAAAAAAAGTTTGAGGGGAAAATCCCCCTTAAAAATTTGCAATCTCCGCAGTCAAAAGTGCGCAGAACATACAAATGTATACTACTGAAGAAGATGAGAACGTGTAATCTTAGAAGAGAATATAAAGGCAAAATATAGGTCTTAGTATACATTTGTATGTTCTGCGAACTTTTGACTGCGGAGATTTTTAAAATTTAAGGTATAGTTTCCCCTTAAACCGATTATTTTTCACCTGTTACACATAAAGTCTTAAACAGTGTATACACTATTTATTTCCCGTGAACACAGGCGGAGTATTAGCTTAAACCAATACATTTTTTTCTATGTTACACATAAAGTTTAAGCAGTGATACACACTTCATAATTATATTTTACTCAAATTATTTTTTTAGTTATGTTTTTTTTTTTACAAATAAAAAATAATACGTTTTGGTTCAAAATAAAAGAAATATATTTATATGTACTGTCTCAATACTCTAAATTAATTCTAAATGTATTATACTAGTTTTCTTACTCCCCTAGTAAAAGGCACATATTCTACAATGCGATCATGAATTAATAAACATAAAGCAGTTACAATGAAAGAGATTCGATGCTTCAATTCTAATTGAACATTACTGATGAAGCTGTAGCTGAATCATTCTGTTTTGACGTATCGATAACAATAATTGGAGCCAGCGTTATAGAAATGTAGATGGGCTTAATATCGGGTTCCGAATACTTTTTTCATAGTACCTACGATTCTTGAAACGATGTATTACATATCATATAAAAGATAAAATTATTTTTAGCCAAATCCAAATTTAATTATCATAAGGATATGCTATTGAATTTAAAAATACTTTTACATTAGTTATATTACAATGATCGAATACACCCAATATCTTTTTCTAACAATTTTACGTCCCTTTTGTTTATCCGTTATAATGAATTGAGGTTTTCTAATTTTGAAGCAGTTTTTAGTTCATAAACTTTTTTAGTGGTTCCGAGTTCAGGATATTCAAAAGTTTCAAAAGAGCTGAAGGGATGAACAAAACTTTTTTCTTTTTCAATAAGTTTTAATAATTTTAATCTTTCTTCATCATCAACAGTAATATGTGGAACCTTCCAAACTATTTTATTTCAAACAACTTTTCAGAATTTGTACTTCCACTAGTAATTACCTTTAGAGCGTTTAAATCGCTATGACTTCGAGTTAATATTAGTTCTAATAGAATTAACTAATATCTTTTTAAAGTTTTCAAATAGACCTAACCAATATTTTAACGGAATGCATGCACTAAATTCTCCATTACTATTTGGGGTTTTTGAACTATTTTTAAAAATCCAACCAGCATTTCTAACAATTATAATTATCAGGTGTACCTGATAGATAACCTTTTAACGAACTGGTAATACAAGTACACGTGTACTATCTATTTCTATTCCATTGATTTCAAGTCGTATTTGTTCAAAGAGATAGGAAAAAACGTTATTAGTAAGTTTTACTTTTCCAGCATCTGATACTTACCTTCTAAATATATAAGCTTTCATTCAGATACGGATAAACATCTGTTTGTTGGATTGATAACGTATTCATCATTATTATTAAATGAAGTTGTATACGGTGTATATGAATGATATTCGATTTTCGTAATTTTAGAATCGGTTTCAAACGGTGAACTTATATCTAAAATATACTTTCTGGCATTCTGCTTTATTTATAACCTAAAGCTTTAAAATTGTTTAATTTTTCGTGTTATTTTTTTTACTTTATTCGATGTACCGGTAACGCTTTAGTTATATGACTAGCAAGATTTATCTTTTGTAATGGGCTTATATTAAATTTTAATCCCAACTTAAGATCCGTAACGTTTAATATGTAGATTGATTACTAATTTTTCACCTAAATTGTTTATCGGATTATGATCTTGATCAACTAATTGTATAGTTATTAAATCGATATTTGTTTTATTTAATTTATAATATATAAGGTTAGTTGGAGATTGAATCAGCTTCGCCCCTATGTTCTCAGTAGGAGAAAACTCATAAATTGAATGACTTGGCATGTGGTTGTTGAATGAACCTTGAGCTATACTGCACATTACTTTTATTGAATTAACATTGTTTAAATTTACCACTTTCTTTGAACGATGACCATCAATGTTTTGCAAGTGTGGTTCATAATTTGTTTTTTCAAATCCTAATAAAGGTCCTATACTGTTTGCTACGTTAAAACGTATTGTTGCATTACTGAATATGGTTGTCTTAAAATCTACTTGATCAATCCCGATATCAAAAGTTATTTTCTCTGTTAGTTGTATTCCAATGTATTCGTTAACATTATGAAAGTCATCTATTTGCTTTAAAATTTGATTTTTAATATCCTTAATACCGTAACACCCTTTTTTCAGTGTGATAAAACAGGTTGGAAATTTATTATTATTTAGTAAACGATCGGGGTTTTCTAAATGTATTTCAAACTGGTTATTAGTTTCATTTATGTTTGGAAATGTATTATATGTTTGTAAATTTAACAAAGCAATTTCCGAGTCATCGTACACATCAATTGCTGGAAAATAATGTACAGATAATGTAGTTGTATTACCAGTTAAACTTAATGTAATTGATTCATACATTGTAAAAATTCAAGACATAAATGTCCACAATTAAATGAATTAAAATCTTGATAATTTGAATAGTTATATATAATCGTGTTTCCTTTGAAATAGTTTTGTAATTCAATTGGTGGAGGTAAATCACCGAAGCTATCAAAATATACAACCTTATCTTTAATTTTGTAAAACGCTACCCAATGACTTCCATCACCTGAAGATACGTCTAAGTTTAATATACCACATTCAATTGTTCGTGGTTTTTTAGGTAAGTCATCTCGTGAAAAGACTCCTCGGAAATGATTGATATTAAACTTTGCAATGTATTTTATAATGTCTCTAGATGTGAGTGGTCTGTCAGGTAACGTTTTTATCAGTTTTTTTTCCTTGATCCATTATTGATTAAATTCAATCCGCTACCTTTTTTTTTTTTCGAATTTTGAATTGCATTATAAACACTAGCACTCCCAGACATTAAACTACCGAGAGCTGATAACCCTGCGAAAATAGGAATTAGAGGAATCGCACCTCCTGTCTGACCTGGTGTTAAAATCAATCTTTTACCATTAGGATTTTTCTTAACCTTTCCTTTTTTTGCAGCTAGTGTTCTCTTTTTATTTTTTTATTACTTTTATGTTTACCTTTATAACTCATACCTATTTTCTGTTTAACCTTCATCATACTTTATTTCAGTATTTATAAAGAAGTTTATAAAACCTTCACCAGTCTTATCTGATTTCTACTTACAGGTTGAGCACACTATCTTTCACTGGTTATAAATTTAAAAGATCCAGAGTATTTATAAGAAAAAAAAAATGGATTTGATTGAACAGAAATAAATTAGATATTTCGAACGTTGATACTCAAATAATAAAAAAAACGTCAAGACATGGACCGTTATTACCTGATACTATACGTGCTATTATAGTCGGTCCTAGTGGTTCAGGTAAAACAAATATAATGTATAATCTAATCACTCATGAAAACGGAATAAGATTTGAAAATATTTATTTATACTCAAAAACTTCTAATCAAGAAAAATATGTTTTATTAAAAAAAATAATAGATGATATAAAAGGTGCTAACATTTTTATATTTTCAGACGCTGATAAAGTTATAAAACCGAATTTAACTAAAAAGAATTCTGTAATAATTTTCGATGATGTTTTATGTGGTCCGCAGTCGATAATAAGAGAATATTTCGGAATGTGTAGACATTCAGGTGCTAGCTCTGTATTCTATTTAGCACAAACATATTCTAAAATTCCGAAGCAACTTCTAAATGTATTTCAAAGCGGTTATTAGTTTCGTTTATATTTGGAAATGTATTATATATTTGCAAATTTAACAAAGCAATTTCCGAGTCATCGTATACATCAATTGGTGGAAAATAATGAACAGATAATGTAGTTGTATTACCAGTTAAACTTAAAGTAACTGATTCTTGCATTGTAAAAAATTAAGGCATAAGTGTCCACAATTAAATGTATTCTTATTTTGATAATTTGTGTAGTTATATATTATTTTATTCCCTTTTATATATTTTTGTAACTCAATTGGTGGTGCAAGTTACCAAAGCTATCAAAATACACAACTTTATCTTTATTTTTATAAAACATTACCCAATGACTTCCTTTACCTGAAGATATATCTATGTTTAATATTGCACATTTAATTGAATGTGGTTTTTTAGGTAAGTTATCACGTGAAAAGGCACCATGAAAATGATCGATTTTAAACTTTATTGCGTATTTTATAATATCTTGGTCTGTAAGGGGCCTGTTAGGTAGCGTTTCCATTAGTTTTTTTTCTTTGACTTTAAACCAATACCTTTTTGAATTTTGAATTTTGTATTGCATTGTACACACTGGTATCTCCGGACATTAAACTACCGAGTGCCGATAATCCTGCGAAAATAAGTACCAAAGGTATCACACCTCTAGTCTGACGTGGTGTTGAAATAAATCTCATGCCACCATTCTTTTTATTAGGCTTTCTTTTTTTTTTCGCCGCTAATATACCATTGTTTTTTTTTTACCATACGTTTCCATTTACAACCCATACCTATTTTTCTTTTAGCTTTCATGGTGTTCATTATCGTGTGTGCAACAATTTTTTGTTTTCTAATATTTGATCCGCTTTATGTCTTATATCTAAATTATTACTTTTCAAATATGCAATATCGTATTCTCAACACGAGTCAATCTTTTTTCCAATCTAGTACCTGGTCCACAAAATTGATAGCCTGGCACATGAGCTTCAAATGGAAGTCTTTTTATAAGGGTGATTAATAATCCTTTACCAGTCTTATTTGTACCCCTCTTGTGAGTTGAACGCATTGCACACAACTGTTATTTTATAACAGTTAACGTTGTATTTGTATACAAAATTGAATTAATCGAGTAGGATGTTAAATTAAATATTAATAACGTAGATACCCAATCAATAAAAAAACCATCAAGGCATGGGCCATTATTGCCAGATACTATACGGGCTATTTTAGTAGGCCCTAGTGGTTCAGGTAAGACAAATATAATGTTCAATCTAATCATACACGCAAACGGGTTAAGGTTTGAAAATATTTATTTATATTCTAAAACTTCTAGCCAAGAAAAATATGTTTTATTAAAAAAAATAATAGATGGTATAAAAGGTGTTAACTTTATCATCTTTTCAAAAGGTGATCAAGTTATTAAACCTAACCTTGCTCTAAAAAATTCAATTTTCATCTTTGATGATGTCATTTTAGATAATCAGTCGCCAATCCGTGAGTTCTTCACAATGTGTAGACATTCAGGTGCTAGCTCAATATTTTATCTGGCACAAACATATTCTAAGATACCAAAACAGTTAGTGCGAGATAATTCAAACTTTTTAATAATACTTAAACAAGATGATAAAAATTTACACCGTATATTCAATGATCATTCTTCTGCAGATATGAATTTCTTTGAATTCAGAAAAATTTCACATTTATGTTGGAATCATAATGATTATGGGCTTTTGGTTATTGATAAAACCCGTGAAATGGGTGAGGGAAGATATAGATGTGGTTTTCATACTTTCATAAAAATTAAATAACTATTTGTTAATATATAAATATATATACAGTTGAATTACTACCACTGACCACACACAATTAACCGTATCCATTCAAGACAGTTATATAGATTTAATTTTTAAATATAAAAATGGATAAAAATTTGTTAGAAAAATTAATAACATCAAAAAAAAAATATTAAACGTAAAGTAATGGAAATGAAACGTGGCGTTATAGATTCTGATAATTATTTTCATGAAACATTTAGGCCAATTCTAAAACCATTGAACATACTATCAAAAAAAAATAATTCACATATTTCACATAATTATCTAGTTGATCAAAAAAATATAGAAGTACAATATGCAAGTTATGAAGATGGCGATAACTTAAATTCATCATACAATATTTTTTTTAATACATGCCCCCAACTACGGGGTTATGATAAATCGTATGGCATGTATTATGACAAAGCTACCGATAAACTTAAAATAGCGGATTTTCCAGTAACTTTTAGCCATGGTAACTTAAATATACTCGATAATTACTATCCATGGACTGTTGGACTTTGGTCTTTATTATGTGAGAAAGAACCAAAAAATACAACCATAGCTGATATGGAATCATATTATAATATTTTAAAGATAACTAAAGCTCATTTAAAATTAGATGGGAAACCTAAGACATCAAGATACTTTAAATGGGTGAACGTTGTTAAACCTTTATATGAGCGTATGAAAATTGAGGAAAACTAATTAAATGCAGAAATAACCAATGCTAAATTGAAAACTCCATTGCGATTAAATCTAAAACCATTTGATAACTATATATCTAGCTCCAACACCAAACAAAAGAAGATTCATAACAATACAACTATAAGAAATGAATCTTTTGAGTTTAGTCCAGAACCAGTTGTTCCAACATTTAAAGAACCTCCAACTGATGAGTTATTTAAGTTTAGTTTATCACCACAGATTAAGAAAGGTTCCGGCCTATATAAAGATGTTGTACCACAAACACAATTAGTTTATTATGATGATCCAAATGAGTTGGTGGCTAGATTAAATCTTTTAACATCAGCTCGAAGCGCTGGTAATACCGTGTAACGTCACAGTATTTTTTGCACCAATATTATTATAATTACAAACATACCTGTACCCATATTGCCACTAATGAGCGTACCTTATTTATACATTATTATGTTTATCGCGCGCTAATGCAGAAATGACCGCAGTGTTATGCAATTAATGTTCCCCGTCCCCCCCTTCACCATGCAGTGTTCGTCGCCGACGTGCCGCGGTTGTCCGCCGCCCGTCGCCTCCAGCGCTTTCGTCGCGTCCGCCGGTACGAGGCAATTATACTGTACACCCCGAAATATTGTATCATTCCCACAACACGACGACACTGACCTGCCCCACCAACGACAAAAAGCTCCGCCGCCGGCAACCGGACACCACCGTCGCCGGGTCTCCGCTCAACCAAAATCACTTTTCTCACGGCCTTACACCTGTCTGGTCCACGACGGTTCACCTGCCTGGTTGACACCATCCACCCGTCTGTTCGACGATCTGTGCACTACCACCAAGGAACCACGCGGCCGCCGAAGTAGTCGACAAATTCCGTGCACCACTTCATAAAAAGCAAATTGATACGCCACCTTCTGGATCATCACCGACTAAACACCAGTGTCCAGCCACGAAGATGGGCTGAGATCACCCACGAGGGCCCGGGCGGCGGCCGAAAATTGCTCCAGCCACCACAACCATACAGCCACGTCAAAACTCAATGTCGTAATATGTTTTTATTTCCCCTGTCCCCCCTTTTACCAGCACGTAGGCCACAGGTTATGCGAAATCCATGTTTCGTATAACCTGTGCGCCAGGGAAGCGTCGCAAGACGCGGGGCCCTACAAAATCTAATTTCCCCCCGTTTTCGGCTTTTAACAAGCCCAGCAC
Source organism: Aphis gossypii (assembly GCF_020184175.1). Lineage (NCBI taxonomy): Eukaryota > Metazoa > Arthropoda > Insecta > Hemiptera > Aphididae > Aphis > Aphis gossypii. The sequence goes on from NW_026083103.1 coordinate 63,509, forward strand.
GCTTTCCCGGTAACCCTGCGAGGGCACGCCATGATTGATATGGCGTGTGGACTCCTGTGGCCCGGGAAAGTATACACCAAATTATTATTATTTTATAACTGCCGTGTGCCAACTTATTATTATTATTTTATAATTGCCGTGCGCCAAATTATTATTACTCTGTAACTGCCATGCGCCACTTATTATATTCGTTCGTTAAAAAACTGTCATACTATTATTATTTATAATGTTAAATATTCCCCTGAAGAGGTCAATTTATTATATCCACGTGATTACCTTAATACAAATCTTATTATTTTAATATTATTTTCCTCCTTAATAAATCCTCGGCATTTACTTGCCGTTGCGTGTTTAAAGCCTATGAGCTCCACCGACTTGGCCCTCGGGTCATCACGCGGTGCGGCTCGTAGGTCACGGCAAAAGTGTTCCCCTTTTGTCGTGGGTGGTTTACGGAGCCCTAAAAAGCTCCGGATTCTCACAACCGGTGTAAATAATGAAATTATATAAATTTTAAAAGAATTGCGTGAGCTGGATATTATAGTATAATGGATACGTTAAAAAATATAGCAAATGAGCTACACCGACTAGCAAGAAAAATATTTCCTAGGCGCACTGTTATAACAGGGTCTAAAGATAATCTTTGGCAGGCTGATTTATTAGATGTGCAATCTCATTCTAAACAAAATTACGGTTTTAAATACATCCTTGTTGTTATAGATACACATACAAAATATGTATGGGTTGAATCATTGAAAAATAAAACAGCAAAAGAATGCGCAAGAGGTATGTTAAATATATTAAAAAAAGCCAAACCAAAATTATTACAGACAGATAACGGTACTGAGTTTTACAATAAAGAATTTCAAGATTTAATGAAAAAATATAAAATTAAACATTATAGTACATATAGTGTTATAAAATGTTCAATTGGTGAATGCGTAATTCAAACTCTTAAAAATAATATATACAAACATTTCACAGCCACAGGTACATGGAATTGGTATAATACAACATTTAAAATTATACACAATTATAATAATACAAAACATAGGACAATCAAATGTACACCACACGAAGCCCGAATCAATGCATACAAAATTCAACCAGATGTGCAATTAAAAAATAAAACAATATATAAACAGTAGCGGCTCGTGAGTTAATATTCTGGGGAGACTTAAGGTACGTTTTCTCTGCAGCGATCAGCCGCGGCGTCCAAACGTGGTGTCCAGACGCAATCAAACGCGGCGTCCAAACGCCGCGACTCGACCGTTTTCTCTACAGCGCGCAGTCGCCGCGATTCCTACAAAACAATCACGATATCATTCATAGTTAAACTGTCGTCCTGTGCGAATGTGTTTTCCTTTTTTTTTATAATTTTATAATAATTAAATTGAAAAAAAATGCATCGTCAAATAATGCTAAACAATAATAAAATTATATTGGAGTTATTGAGAGAGGAAGAAGAAGATGATCAATTGTTAATGAATACAAAAAATAAAAAAAGGAAACCAATATCAAATTTATTTTCGACAAGAAAATCAGAAGGATTTTTCGAAAAATTAATCAAAGGCCATCTTGCTACCGATAATATTAAATTTCGAGAGTTTTTTCGTTTAAATCGCCGACAATTTGATTTTGTTTTGTCTTTGATAAAAAATCAAATACAAAAGACACCAACAATGCGATGGCATGAACCAATAATACCCGAAGAAAAATTGGCAGTTACTTTAAGGTAAATATAAGCATTGTTACAATATAAGTTTAAAAATAGATTAGCAAGATTCTTATTAAGCACTTAAAGTTTAAATTATGATAACATTTATCAAATTAGAAATTTACAAATTTTATTATTGAATTAAAATGTTATACCATCCATTATAGTGACTTGTAACGTATTGTACAGCAAAGCGACACTCACTTACCCACTTTTTTATAATTTTTTTTTTTGTAGATATCTAGCCACCGGGGAATCTTTTCGTTCATTGGCATTTGCATTTCGTATATCCTACAGTTATATCAGTATAATAGTAAAGGAAACATTGACAGTTTTAAAACAAAATTTAATGCCAATTTTTTTACCAGATCCAACTATGGTTGATTTTAAAACTAAGGCAGATGAATTTTGGACAAAGTGGAACTTTCCTAATTGCATTCTCGCAATTGATGGAAAGCATGTAAGAATCCGTTGTCCTAATAATTCAGGTTCTTTGTTTTTTAATCACAAAGATTATTTTTCAACTGTTTTATTGGCGATGGTTGATGCAAATTACAAATTTGTAGCAATCGATGTCGGGTCATATGGAAAAGAAGGAGATAGCGGTATTTTTTTAAAGTCTACAATGGGACAACAAATTTTAAATGGTGTATTTAAATTTCCAGAAGATTGTGCCCTTCCTGGTACTGATATTATAGCACCTCACGTTATATTAGGAGATCAGGCATTTAGGTTGCACAAACATATTTTGAGGCCGTTTTCTCAAAAAGCAGCAAGAGGAGATAACAGCAAAACGATTTTCAATTACAGACTTAGCCGTGCTAGAAGAGTAACCGAAAATGCTTTTGGGTTACTAAGTCAAGTATTCAGAGTGTTTTATCAGCCAATCAATATTGCTCCAACAACAGTTGATGATTTAATCATTGTTACATGTTGTTTACACAATATGTTACGTGATGCATATTTAGAACACAATGGAAAAGCATACTATCAATTTGATCAGGAATATTCAACTGTAAATAACATGAGGTCATTTTCTGGGGAAAGTGGATTTATAAATACGGAAGGAGTTACAGTAAGAGATATTTTTAAAGATTATTTTGCTAATATAGGAGCTGTACCATGGCAAATGTAAATAATTATACATGTTTTGTATTAATATACCATTATTATTAATATTACGATAATATTGTGTGTACTGTGTTCATTTATTTATAGTAGTTGCCAGTTGGTTATCTAATAAATATCAAAAACAAAAATAATTAAAATGTTCTTGAATTTAGGTTTTATTTTTAAACTCACAAGTTAAATAAAATCAAAACAAATAATAATAATTAAAAATAACCAAAATAACCTTTAATATTAATTTATAAAATATAAAATGTACTTAAATATAATAAGTATACAACAAACAAATATAATATGTAGGCCTAATTATATTCATCGCGGTTATATTGTATAAATCCACACGAAGAACTTGATGCAGCAGTGTTGGATGAGTTGGCCGGCGATGGACACTGTGGCATGCTGTTACTATCATTATTGTATTGCATGTATCCAGATGAAGAACTCGACGCAGCAGTGGTGTACGAGTTGGCTGGTGATAACCACTGTGCCATGTTGTTGCTATTTAAAGGCAGAACATAATTAGGTTGAATGGTTTTAGTATGATCAGGAACCACATATTTTTCTTCAATCTCATTCACCATTGTCAATATTCGCAGCTTAGCTTCGTTGATTGCTCGCGAAGGGAGTTTTTTGACGGTCATGGCAATACTTTTAAAAAAAACGTCGACTTCGTCCTCTTTTTGGTCCAGCGATGCTAATAAATTATTTTGTGCCTGGATATTTGATAACATTTCATTTCTTTCTTTAGATCTCTTGGCTAATATTGCTGATAATTTATCGTCTTTAGACCGTAATCGTTTCCCTCCAAATGAAATTGCTGGTAAATTCAATACTTCGGTTTCACTGTTACAGCTTTCATTCTCCACGTCCACGATGTCTTCTTCGTCTCTGAATAAATCGTTGGACATAATATTTTGTTCTGTCGTCGTTTCTTGCGTTTCAACATTTGTACAAGTTCTAAAATAATATTTTTAATATTATAATATAGGTAATTTAAAATAAATGTATCTAGCTAGTTTCTACTTTATACATACTGTCTTTCATATTCAACCGTATCCAAAAACGATAGATAGTCCATCAAAGGCCATTTTTTTTTGTCTGAAGTCGCCGACCCAGTAGGCAATTTTTTTTTTTGTCGCATGTATGTGTCACGCATGTTTTTCCACCTTTTCTTACAGTCATCAACTATAATTAAAAAAAAATATATATATTATAATAACGAAATAATATTAATACCTATGGCTATATAATAATATAATAATATAATATTATTATAAATGATTAATTTATACATATATTTTGTACTTACTATTTCTATTGAGCTTTATCCCAATTTCCGACCATAAGGAATCTTTCATAATTTTATCTTTATGGTTTTTATCTGAACTATCATAAATAACTTTATTTTTTTGAATTTCCTCTATGAGGATTTCGTCCTCTGCAGCGGAAAAAATAAACTTTTTGGACATGTTGTCGCTGGCGTTCGACGCGGTATACTGGTCCGAGACCAGTGCTGTCGCCAGACGCCGCGTCAAATGTTCTAGACGCAGCGACGAACGCGTATAAGAAAACGGTCACATTCAAAATACTTAGTACAATAGTACAGCGTTCGACGCCGCGTTTGGACGCCGCGGCTGATCGCTGCAGAGAAAACGTACCTTTAAAATTATTTAACATAAGCTACGTACAACAACGAACAAGAAAAACCCTGTTATTGAAAATCTAATAATATTATAGTATTATATATTTAGTTAATATTTTTAAGTTTAATTTGATTTTTTTGTTCGTAAGTTAAAGTATTAAAACCACTAATTAATAATATGTCTATTATATTGTCTTTTTGCATTTTTAAAATAATTAGAAATATAACAAATATCAATATAAGATAGTATAAAACCCTGTAGTAAACGTGTTATAGTTATTAATTATAAAAATGCATTAATTATGACAGCGACTAAGAACGGCGCGCGGTACGGCAATTATTGTCGTGAACCCAGTCTCAATAGAGTCTATAATACGCAGCTTATTCTCCCTGCCCCCTCCGGCCCTCCATCAAACCGGCCGTATCATTTTACATGTTATGATTGAGACTGTCGGGCGGCAGTTTCACTGTAACGGCGACCGTAGTAGTATACATTTGTATGTTCTGCGCACTTTTGACTGCGGAGATTGCAAATTTTTAAGGGGGATTTTTCCCCTCAAACTTTTTTTTTCTCCGCTCTACCAGACTGCGGTGATTTTAAAATTTTTAGGTGGATTTTCCCCCTCAAACTTTTTTTTCTCCGATGTACCAGTAAAAAAACACTGATTTTCAAAAACCATAATGTATGTTCTGCGCACTTTTGACTGCGGAGATTGTAAAATTTTAAGGGGAATTTTCCCCCTCAAACTTTTTTTTTCTCCGCTGTACTAGTAAAAAACACTGATTCTCAAAAACCATAATGTATGTTCTGCGCACTTTTGACTGCGGAGATTTTTAAAATTTAAGATATAGTTTCCGCCTTTAACCAATTATTTTTTCCCCCCTGTTACACATAAAGTTTAAACAGTGTATACACACTTCAACACTATTTATTTCCCTTGTAAGTTAAACATTCAGGTTACACAATAATTCATTTTTTTTTTTTTTAATAAATTATAGATAAAAGTCGTTTTATTGAATTCATTTCAGTTCAGACAGTTCAGTTAATATTCAACCATCGTTCAATCAGGTTCTGTTTGTTTTAATCAAGTTTAATTCATTTAAGTTTTTTTTATTTTTTTTTTATAAAAAATGAATTTTCAACAAATTAACAACAGTTTTTGTTCACTTGTTTCGTTAGTACGAAACAATGCATATCCTACATATCCAGAATTCACTACATTTATATCAAGATTGAAAACATTCATTTATTTCCGTTGACTTCATCTCAAGATAAATTCTCATTAGCTGAAAGCGGTTTTATATATTCAGGGAAAAAAGATATTGTTGAATGTTTTTGCTGCGGTATTATATTGCATCGTTGGAAAAAGATAATCCATGGATTGAACACTCAAGATGGAATCCGAAATGTGTTTTTGTATTATTATCAAAAGGAAATCAGTTTGTTGAAAATGTAGTAAAAAAATATGGTAAGATTATCGATATTTGTGATTGTGATTGTGGATCAAGGTCATATGATACTGTTGTTTAGTTCATTTAACTTTCTATATTTCAATAAAAAAAATCTGAATTTAATAAACTTAAATGTGTTAATAACTTATTTAATACCTCGTGAACGTATAGCCTAGTGGGATAACGCGTCTAATTTAAATTTAATATGTTAATGATTTTTAAAAAATGTTTCAGGTTCTATCGAATTAGGTAGGTAAGTATAATAACTCTTTACTGTTTATCCAACTAGACACTATACGTTCACATTTTTTTTTCTTTTTTTTTTCTTTTGTAACCTTACATTTGTTTAGTATATAACATGTATGGATAAACAAAACTTGTTAGTTTGAGCTAAGCTGTCTAGTGATCATATTCATATTTCTAGAAAAAAAATACTGTTTACTGTTTTTTTTTATTTTATCAATATGAATCCATCAATCGTTGTATCAAAATCTGTGTTCGATATTCGTCCTTTTAGTAAGAAAAGTGTAACCGTTGGACTTCTAGTTAATAAGCAAATTTCAATTATTATATTATTAGAATGTAAATTAACTAAAAAAGTTGTAACGTTAGATCTTGATCAGTGGTGTAAGTTAATGTGCGAAAACAATTTTAATACAATTATCGAAAATTTGCATACTCGTTGTAAACGTGTTAAGATAGCTGATAATTTTTTCTACTCTGTTAATGTAAACCAATTACTATAGTTTTATATTCTAATGATAATTATATAACATTATCTCATATTGATCTTCATCGTTTGAAACAATTACAACATTGTATTGACTTGTATATTGTTGAAAAACAGAAAAAATTGGAATCATACCAAAAAACGTTTGATACACGCTTACGTTAATTAAGTCTGACGTAAATGGGTTACCATCATCTTGTCAACGAAACGATTTACAAATCAATATATTCAAAATTATGATTTCAGCTACAGCAATATACAAAGTGAAGATTGTTCATTTATGTACGAGTTATTACAATTTCATTTTAATTCATTGTCGAACATGATATTACAAGATTTAGTGATGTAATATAAAAAAAGTTTCTTAATTTATTTTAATTTATCGTTCTTGTAAAAAAAAAAAAAAAAAAAAAAAAAAAATGTGAAATTAATACCACTTGTATACTAACTTTCAATATTTTTATTTTATTTTTTTTTTGTTTTTATTTTATTTTTATTTAACCTATAAATGATTATTATTATTTTTTTTTTATCTAAATAATAAAAAATAAATATAAATATAAAAATTTTTTTTATTAAATAAAATTAATCCAACACCATATCCTATTACATACTATTTTATAAGTTTTTTTTTTGGTTTGTGTCTGATTAGCTTCTTGGCGGGATGTCGCATCATTTTGTCGAAAACAGATTGAATGAGCGTCACCATTTCTTTGCTGTAGTTAAATCATCCGGATGCTGTCCTGTTAAAGATATTTTGAGTGAGCATTCAGCATGCTTCCATCTAAAAAAGTTAGGTTAGGTTAAATTAAATTTTTATTATAAATATTTCACTTTAGTTAAATATATATATTATTATTATTATTATTATTATATTATTACCTATCTTGCAGAGCAACTTTATCAATTTTAGCACATTTATAATGTGCTATAGTCCAGTAATCTACAGCCGTATTGTCTACAGGTGTCTTAACCGTTAATGAACAATCATCCTTTTTTATATTCAAGGTGTTCTCTGCATCGGTTGGTATAGTTGGATCTGTTATTAAATCTAATATTTTGTCTGTATAAAACATAGCAGTGCTCTATATAAAAATAATTAAATATATTTTTTTTACTTTTTCGTAATATGTTATAATTTATATAACTCTCCTTTTTCGTCTTTTTCGATACTGGTTTCTTCTCCGATTTTACAGCTAACCTTTTCGATGTACCTTTTTTTGAGATGTTGTTGCAAATATTATCCTATAATTAAAATGACGAAAGCTGATGACGGTTTACAAAATAAATTTTTCATAAAATATTTAATGTCTTTTAATTAAAATAATTATATATATATTATAATAAAAAAAAAAATAATAAATAAAAAATAAATGTTTTTTTTTTTACTTACTTCGGAAAATACAACCGACTCCTCGTCATCGCTTTTAATGAGTAGCAGGACATTTTTTCAAAATTAAATTAATTTTATTAAAAAAAAAAAGTCTAGATTGTAAATCTGTTGAAGTAACTGAATATACTGTATCGATGAGTCTCTTATATATATATTATATATAACCACTTCTACTCCTCCTCTTAAGTTTAAAATAATCAGTTCAGCTAAAACACTAACTAGAATAAAATTTGAAAGGTACGTCTTTTCAATTCGAAAAAATAGAATGTAATAACAAGTGCAATTTGTATCTAAAAGAATGTAATTGACTTCTACATTTCAATGTCAGATTTGAAGGTTATATACAATTTAGCAAGGTACGTAAATTTAGCAAGGTAAGATTAAAATTAAATAATTGGTGATAGTAAACATGAATAGAAACGTATAGTCGAATTTCCTGTTTATCTACACGTACGTATATTTTGAGGGCTACCCCAATAGTTTAATATAAAATGGGTTGTGGTAGTATTAAGAATTAGACATACAGCTAGTTCAGTAAAACACTATGTAGAAATCCGACATATTACATTACTAATCTTCCTGTTGCCCTGAGCTGATATTAGTTGGTTAGATTTAGAATAATAAATATTATATATTAAATAATTGGATTACGAACATAGTTTTTAATAATCGTTTATATATATATATATATTAAAAAAAAATATGTATTTAAATAATTGGTTATAGTAAAATATGAAATAGAAACGTATAGTCGAATTTCCTTTTACCATGACACGCACGTATATTTTTGGTGGACTACTCCCAAATAGTTTAATATAAAATGGGTTGTGTGTGGTAGTATAAGAATTAGACAAAGTTAGCTTCACTTACGCATAGACCGATGACATTGTTCTATACTTAACAATACATCGAGCTTGCTTTTATTATATTCAGTGAATAAATAACTTTAATTTTAAATTTCTTACACATACGACAAAGTGGACTTCGTCGTTGAATCGTGCTGAACCATCTTCACCAAGACCGTTCACTACAACTAGAAGCCAGTATACTTTTTTTTCAAGCATCTCCACGCTAACAGAAATGTAAGTACTATTACTTTACTACTATTAACTAGCTTTAAATTAAATATTTACTATTATAATTTTCCACTATAAAAAATGATTCCATTTAATAATGGTATTTTACATAATTACACCACAAATAGGTTCATTTGTATCAAAAATATAACATGTATTTGCGTTACATAAATAAATAAATTTTAGTTACAGATACATCGTAAACAATATTTTGTGTTGTTACGTCTTTACACTAATTTTAGTATTATTATTTTTTTGTTATAATTAGCTTAGTTATAGTAAATGTACGGTATGTAACGGAATATATTTGTGGTTATATATATATATATAAACAAAAAATAGTTACTAGCTTTTTCTTTCAGAGTTTAGTTGATATAAATAATTATAAATTATGTTTTATTTTTTAAAAAAAAAAAATAGTATAATATACTTAACAAGAATTACTTAATTAATATATTATATATATATATAATTATATATAGAGAGTTTGTGTTTTACTTATTTATAATTAAAGTATGATGATTTTATATATTTTATGAATTATTGCTAAACAAAAATTTACTTATTTAATATATATAATTATATACTATTATAGAGTTTGTTTTACATTTATTTATAATTAAAGTATGATTGATTTTATATATTTTATGAATTATTGCTAAACAAAAATGTACTTATATATATACATTTTATTATAATTATAATTTTAACAATGTGAACATGTTACAAATTATAATTTTAGTAAGTACAGATTAGATAATGCCCCTTTTTTAAATTTTATTTGGTGTGAATTATAAACTTGAAAAGTGGTACAAATTATTTTTTTTAGATGTGGTGTAAATGAGATATAGTTTTTACATTACCTTTTTTATATTTAAAATAAAAAAAAAAACGAATAAATATTTACCTATAATTTCAGAATTATAAAATGGAATCTCCTCAAATCGTTACCTCCGATCTTTGATTGAAGAATTACATTTGAATGTTTTAGAAAACCAAAAAAGTGTTGATCAAGATGAAGAAAGAAAAAAATAGATATAAGAGCTTTAAATAAAAAAATTAATAATTTATATAAAAAAAAAATAATAGATCTAGTTGAAATAGATAGGTTAAGAAAGGAAAAAAGGGACGTTTTAGATGAGTTTAATTTTTCTTATTATATTTGGTGAAAAATGTAATAGACGTATACGTTATCGTTCCACAATTTTAAATAATCAACTAGAAGATTTAATAAATAAATAAATTTGTTTAAATAAATCTATTTTTTTTAACCTGATTTATATTATTTCTTTTTTATACACCTACTTATATAGAAGTATTACTTTGTTCATAATAGCTTTTCCAAAACATAAAAAAAAAAATGTTTTTTTTTTTAGAAAATGGATTTACTTAACCATATCTTAATTGAATTCATCGATTGTGATGAAAGAAATCGATGATAATGATGAGAAGGAAGTACAAAGTAAACATGAACAAGAAAAAAAAACTATAATTTTAATCAAAAGAAAAATTAAAATATTAAGATATGAAAAATACTTAGCTAAAACACTTTTACAAGATATAAAAAAAATAAAAATCTTAAAAGAGAATATAATAAATTTGAGAAATGAAATATTACTTGTTAATAAATATTATGATTTGTATGGTTATGTTAGATTTCGAAACAGACGTTAGCTTATCATCTGCATAGCGATTATTGTACATTATTGGATGATCTAAATTTATAACAGAATATTTTGTTTGAATCTAAAATGATTTTTTTTTAAAAAAACTAAGTACTCATTGTTTATTTAAGAATTTTATTATTATTTTTTTTTTTAAATGTAAAAAAAAAAAAACATACATTTATATATATAATTTAATGTGTTTTTTATTATTCAGTCTCATTATGAACAGAAAAATATAATAAAAAAAAAACAGCGTATGAACACGATTGGAAGTGGACTTATTGAAATAGAAAGATTTAGAAAAGGTTCAAAAACTTTCGTAATTAAGAACTGTGAAAATTATATAGATTACAAATATTTTTTAACTATATTTTACATGAGTTAATTTTAAAGTTAAGACAATCGTGTATTAAAACGTCGAT